>NW_027526524.1:300000-587030 GCF_052857255.1 Amblyomma americanum
TTCGCAAATATAACCATAGCTTGCAATACCAACTATACGATTTGAGGTAGCAAATAATCAAGTATATCGCAGGAGTACCTCATGCGACATCGACCCCGACAAAGAAGCCCTTGAGAAACAGTTGAGGGAGCTTCGCAAACATAACCATAGCTTGCTATACCAAATATATGATTTGAGGTAGCAAATAGGCAAGTATTCCGCCGAAGTGCCACATGCGACTTCGACCCTGACAAAGAAGCCCTTGAGAAGGAGGTGAGGGAGCTTCGCCAACATAACCATAGCTTGCTCTACCAAATATACAATTTGAGGTAGCAAATAATCAAGTATGCCGCAGGAGTGCCACATGCGACTTCGACGCTGACAAAGAAGCCTTTGAGAAACAGTTGAGTGAGCTTCGCAAACAAACCATATCTTGCAATATCAAATATACGATTTGAGGTAGCAAATAATCAAGTATGTCGCAGGAGTGCCACATGCGACATCGACCCTGACAAAGAAGCCCTTGAGAAACAGGTGAGGGAGCTTCGCAAACCTAACCATAGCTTGCTATACCAAATATACGAATTGAGGTAGCAAAAAGGCAAGTATGCCGCAGGAGTGCCACATGCGACTTCGACACTGACAAAGGAGCCCTTGAGAAACAGGTGAGGGAGCTTCGATAACAAACCATAGCTAGCAATAACAAATATACAATTTGAGGTAGCGAATAATCAAGTATGCTGCAGGAGTGACACATACGACTTTGACCCTGACAAAGAAGCCCTTGAGAAAGAGGTGAGGGAGCTTCGCAAACATGACCATTGCTTGCAATACCAAATATACGATTTGAGGTAGCAAATAATCAAGTATGTCGGAGGAGTGCCACATGCGACTTAGACCCTGACAAAGAAGCCCTTGAGAAACAGCTGAGGGAGCTTCGCAAACATAATCATAACTTGCAATACCAAATATACGATTTGAGGTAGAAAATAATCAAGTATGTCGCAGGAGTGCCACATGCGACTTAGACCCTGACAAAGAAGCCCTTGAGAAACAGGTGAGGGAGCTTCGCAAACAAACCATAGCTTGCAATACCATCTATACGATGAGGTAGCGAATAGGCAAGTATGCTGCAGGAGTGACACATACGACTACGACCCTGACAAAGAAGCCCTTGAGAAACAGGTGAGGGAGCTTCGCAAACAAACCATATCTTGCAATACCAAATATACGATTTGAGGTAGCAAATAATCAAGTATGCCGCAGGAGTGCAACATACGACTACGACCCTGCCAAAGAAGCACTTGAGAAACAGGTGATTGAGCCTCGCAAACATAAACATAGCTAGCTATACCAAATATAAGAAATGAGGTAGAAAAAAGGAAAATATGCCGCAGGAGTACCTCATGCGACTTTTACCCCGACAAAGAAGGCCTAGAGAAACAGGTGAGGGAGCTTCGCAAACATAACCATAGCTTGCTATACCAAATATACGATTTGAGGTTGCAAATATGCAAGTATGCCGCAGGAGTGCCACATGCGACTTCGACCCTGACAGAGAAGCCCTTGAGAAACAGGTGAGGGAGCTTCGCAAATATAACCTTAGCTCGCTATACCAAATATACATTTTGAGGTAGCAAATAATCAAGTATGCCGCAGGAGTGCCACATGCGACTTCGACCCTGACAAAGAAGCCTTTGAGAAACAGGTGAGTGAGCTTCGCAAACAAACCATATCTTGCAATACCAAATATACGATTTGAGGTAGCAAATAATCAAGTATGCCGCAGGAGTGCCACATACGACTACGACCCTGACAAAGAAGCACTTGAGAAACAGGTGATTGAGCCTCGCAAACATAAAAATAGCTAGCTATACCAAATATAAGAAATGAGGTAGCAAAAAGGAAAGTATGCCGCAGGAGTACCACATGCGACTTTGACCCCGACAAAGAAGGCCTAGAGAAACAGGTGAGGGAGCTTCGCAAACATAACCATAGCTTGCTATACCAAATATACGATTTCAATTAGCAAATATGCAAGTTTGCCGCAGGAGTGCCACATGCGACTTCGACCCTGACAAAGAAGCCCTTGAGAAACAGGTGAGGGAGCTTCGCAAATATAACCATAGCTTGCAATACCAAATATACGATTTGAGGTAGCAAATAATCAAGTATGTCGCAGGAGTGCCGCATGCGACTTAGACCCTGACAAAGAAGCCCCTGAGAAACAGGTGAGGGAGCTTCGCAAACATAACCATAGCTTGCAATACCAAATATAAGATTTGAGGTAGCAAATAGTCAAGTATGTCGCAGGAGTGCCACATGCGACTTAGACCTTGAAAAAGAAGCCCTTGAGAAACAGGTGAGGGAGCTTCGCAAACAAACCATAGCTTGCTATTCCAAATATACGATTTGAGGTAGTAAATATGCAGGTATGCCGCAGGAGTGCCACATACGACTACGACCCTGACAAAGAAGCCCAGAGAAACAGGTGAGGGAGCTTCGCAAACATAACCATAGCTTGCTACACCAAATATACGAAATGAGGTAGCAAATAGGTAAGTATGCCGCAGGAGTGCCACATACGACTACGACTCTGACAAAGAAGCACTTGAGAAACAGGTGATTGAGCGTCGCAAACATAAACATAGCTAGCTATACCAAATATAAGAAATGAGGTAGCAAAAAGGAAAGTATGCCGCAGGAGTACCACATGCGACTTTGACCCCGACAAAGAAGGCCTAGAGAAACAGGTGAGGGAGCTTCGCAAACATAACCATAGCTTGTAATACCAAATATACGATTTGAGGTAGCAAATAGGCAAGTATGCCGCAGGAGTGCCACATACGACTACGACCCTGACAAAGAAGCCCTTGAGAAACAGGTGAGGGAGCTTCGCAAACATAACCATAGCTTGCTATACGAAATATACGATTTGAGGTAGCAAATAATCAAGTATGTCGCAGGAGTACCACATGCGACTTAGACCCTGACAAAGATGCCCTTGAAAAACAGGTGAGGGAGCTTCGCAAACATAACCATAGCTTGCAACACCAAATATAGGATTTGAGGTAGAAAATAATCAAGTATGTCGCAGGAGTGCCACATGCGACTGAGACCCTGACAAACAAGCCCTTGAGAAACAGGTGCGAGAGCTTCGCAAACATAACCATAGCTTGCAATACCAAATATACGATTTGAGGTAGGAAATAATCAAGTATGTCGCAGGAGTGCCACACGCGACTTAGACCCTGACAAAGAAGCCCTTGAGAAACAGGTGAGGGAGCTTCACAAACATAACCATAGCTTGCAATACCAAATATACGATTTGAGATAGCAAATAATCAAGTATGTCGCAGGAGTGCCACATGCGACTTAGACCCTGACAAAGAAGCCTTTGAGAAACAGGTGAGTGAGCTTCGCAAACAAACCATATCTTGCAATACCAAATATACGATTTGAGGTAGCAAATAATCAAGTATGCCGCAGGAGTGCCACATACGACTACGACCCTGACAAAGAAGCACTTGAGAAACAGGTGATTGAGCCTCGCAAACATAAAAATAGCTAGCTATACCAAATATAAGAAATGAGGTAGCAAAAAGGAAAGTATGCCGCAGGAGTACCACATGCGACTTTGACCCCGACAAAGAAGGCCTAGAGAAACAGGTGAGGGAGCTTCGCAAACATAACCATAGCTTGCTATACCAAATATACGATTTCAATTAGCAAATATGCAAGTTTGCCGCAGGAGTGCCACATGCGACTTCGACCCTGACAAAGAAGCCCTTGAGAAACAGGTGAGGGAGCTTCGCAAATATAACCATAGCTTGCAATACCAAATATACGATTTGAGGTAGCAAATAATCAAGTATGTCGCAGGAGTGCCGCATGCGACTTAGACCCTGACAAAGAAGCCCCTGAGAAACAGGTGAGGGAGCTTCGCAAACATAACCATAGCTTGCAATACCAAATATAAGATTTGAGGTAGCAAATAGTCAAGTATGTCGCAGGAGTGCCACATGCGACTTAGACCTTGAAAAAGAAGCCCTTGAGAAACAGGTGAGGGAGCTTCGCAAACAAACCATAGCTTGCTATTCCAAATATACGATTTGAGGTAGGAAATAATCAAGTATGTCGCAGGAGTGCCACACGCGACTTAGACCCTGACAAAGAAGCCCTTGAGAAACAGGTGAGGGAGCTTCACAAACATAACCATAGCTTGCAATACCAAATATACGATTTGAGATAGCAAATAATCAAGTATGTCGCAGGAGTGCCACATGCGACTTAGACCCTGAAAAAGAAGCCCTTGAGAAACAGGTGAGGGAGCTTCGCAAATATAACCATAGCTTGCAATACCAAATATACGATTTGAGGTAGCAAATAATCAAGTATGTCGCAGGAGTACCACGTGCGACTTTGACCCCGACAAAGAAGCCCTTGAGAAACAAGTGAGGGAGCTTCGCAAATATAACCATAACTTGCAATACCAAATATACGATTTGATTTAGCAAATAATCAAGTATGTCGCAGGAGTACCACATGCGACTTCGACCCTGACAAAGAAGCCCTTGAGAAACAGGTGAGGGAGCTTCGCAAACATAACCATAGCTTGTTATACCAAATGTACGAATTGAGGTAGCAAAAAGGCAAGTATGCCGAAGGAGTGCCACTTACGACTACGACCCTGACAAAGAAGCCCTGAGAAACAGGTGAGGGAGCTTCGCAAACATAACCATAGCTTGCTATACGAAATATACGAATTGAGGTAGCAAAAAGGCAAGTATGCCGCAGGAGTGCCACATGTGACTTCGACCCTGACAATGAAGCCCTTGAAAAACAGGTGAGGGAGCTTCGCAAATATAACCATAGCTTGCAATACCAACTATACGATTTGAGGTAGCAAATAATCAAGTATATCGCAGGAGTACCTCATGCGACATCGACCCCGACAAAGAAGCCCTTGAGAAACAGTTGAGGGAGCTTCGCAAACATAACCATAGCTTGCTATACCAAATATATGATTTGAGGTAGCAAATAGGCAAGTATTCCGCCGAAGTGCCACATGCGACTTCGACCCTGACAAAGAAGCCCTTGAGAAGGAGGTGAGGGAGCTTCGCCAACATAACCATAGCTTGCTCTACCAAATATACAATTTGAGGTAGCAAATAATCAAGTATGCCGCAGGAGTGCCACATGCGACTTCGACGCTGACAAAGAAGCCTTTGAGAAACAGTTGAGTGAGCTTCGCAAACAAACCATATCTTGCAATATCAAATATACGATTTGAGGTAGCAAATAATCAAGTATGTCGCAGGAGTGCCACATGCGACATCGACCCTGACAAAGAAGCCCTTGAGAAACAGGTGAGGGAGCTTCGCAAACCTAACCATAGCTTGCTATACCAAATATACGAATTGAGGTAGCAAAAAGGCAAGTATGCCGCAGGAGTGCCACATGCGACTTCGACACTGACAAAGGAGCCCTTGAGAAACAGGTGAGGGAGCTTCGATAACAAACCATAGCTAGCAATAACAAATATACAATTTGAGGTAGCGAATAATCAAGTATGCTGCAGGAGTGACACATACGACTTTGACCCTGACAAAGAAGCCCTTGAGAAAGAGGTGAGGGAGCTTCGCAAACATGACCATTGCTTGCAATACCAAATATACGATTTGAGGTAGCAAATAATCAAGTATGTCGGAGGAGTGCCACATGCGACTTAGACCCTGACAAAGAAGCCCTTGAGAAACAGCTGAGGGAGCTTCGCAAACATAATCATAACTTGCAATACCAAATATACGATTTGAGGTAGAAAATAATCAAGTATGTCGCAGGAGTGCCACATGCGACTTAGACCCTGACAAAGAAGCCCTTGAGAAACAGGTGAGGGAGCTTCGCAAACAAACCATAGCTTGCAATACCATCTATACGATGAGGTAGCGAATAGGCAAGTATGCTGCAGGAGTGACACATACGACTACGACCCTGACAAAGAAGCCCTTGAGAAACAGGTGAGGGAGCTTCGCAAACAAACCATATCTTGCAATACCAAATATACGATTTGAGGTAGCAAATAATCAAGTATGCCGCAGGAGTGCAACATACGACTACGACCCTGCCAAAGAAGCACTTGAGAAACAGGTGATTGAGCCTCGCAAACATAAACATAGCTAGCTATACCAAATATAAGAAATGAGGTAGAAAAAAGGAAAATATGCCGCAGGAGTACCTCATGCGACTTTTACCCCGACAAAGAAGGCCTAGAGAAACAGGTGAGGGAGCTTCGCAAACATAACCATAGCTTGCTATACCAAATATACGATTTGAGGTTGCAAATATGCAAGTATGCCGCAGGAGTGCCACATGCGACTTCGACCCTGACAGAGAAGCCCTTGAGAAACAGGTGAGGGAGCTTCGCAAATATAACCTTAGCTCGCTATACCAAATATACATTTTGAGGTAGCAAATAATCAAGTATGCCGCAGGAGTGCCACATGCGACTTCGACCCTGACAAAGAAGCCTTTGAGAAACAGGTGAGTGAGCTTCGCAAACAAACCACATCTTGCAATACCAAATATACGATTTGAGGTAGCAAATAATCAAGTATGCCGCAGGAGTGCCACATACGACTACGACCCTGACAAAGAAGCACTTGAGAAACAGGTGATTGAGCCTCGCAAACATAAAAATAGCTAGCTATACCAAATATAAGAAATGAGGTAGCAAAAAGGAAAGTATGCCGCAGGAGTACCACATGCGACTTTGACCCCGACAAAGAAGGCCTAGAGAAACAGGTGAGGGAGCTTCGCAAACATAACCATAGCTTGCTATACCAAATATACGATTTCAATTAGCAAATATGCAAGTTTGCCGCAGGAGTGCCACATGCGACTTCGACCCTGACAAAGAAGCCCTTGAGAAACAGGTGAGGGAGCTTCGCAAATATAACCATAGCTTGCAATATCAAATATACGATTTGAGGTAGCAAATAATCAAGTATGTCGCAGGAGTGCCGCATGCGACTTAGACCCTGACAAAGAAGCCCCTGAGAAACAGGTGAGGGAGCTTCGCAAACATAACCATAGCTTGCAATACCAAATATAAGATTTGAGGTAGCAAATAGTCAAGTATGTCGCAGGAGTGCCACATGCGACTTAGACCTTGAAAAAGAAGCCCTTGAGAAACAGGTGAGGGAGCTTCGCAAACAAACCATAGCTTGCTATTCCAAATATACGATTTGAGGTAGTAAATATGCAGGTATGCCGCAGGAGTGCCACATACGACTACGACCCTGACAAAGAAGCCCAGAGAAACAGGTGAGGGAGCTTCGCAAACATAACCATAGCTTGCTACACCAAATATACGAAATGAGGTAGCAAATAGGTAAGTATGCCGCAGGAGTGCCACATACGACTACGACTCTGACAAAGAAGCACTTGAGAAACAGGTGATTGAGCGTCGCAAACATAAACATAGCTAGCTATACCAAATATAAGAAATGAGGTAGCAAAAAGGAAAGTATGCCGCAGGAGTACCACATGCGACTTTGACCCCGACAAAGAAGGCCTAGAGAAACAGGTGAGGGAGCTTCGCAAACATAACCATAGCTTGTAATACCAAATATACGATTTGAGGTAGCAAATAGGCAAGTATGCCGCAGGAGTGCCACATACGACTACGACCCTGACAAAGAAGCCCTTGAGAAACAGGTGAGGGAGCTTCGCAAACATAACCATAGCTTGCTATACGAAATATACGAATTGAGGTAGCAAATAATCAAGTATGTCGCAGGAGTACCACATGCGACTTAGACCCTGACAAAGATGCCCTTGAAAAACAGGTGAGGGAGCTTCGCAAACATAACCATAGCTTGCAACACCAAATATAGGATTTGAGGTAGAAAATAATCAAGTATGTCGCAGGAGTGCCACATGCGACTGAGACCCTGACAAACAAGCCCTTGAGAAACAGGTGCGAGAGCTTCGCAAACATAACCATAGCTTGCAATACCAAATATACGATTTGAGGTAGGAAATAATCAAGTATGTCGCAGGAGTGCCACACGCGACTTAGACCCTGACAAAGAAGCCCTTGAGAAACAGGTGAGGGAGCTTCACAAACATAACCATAGCTTGCAATACCAAATATACGATTTGAGATAGCAAATAATCAAGTATGTCGCAGGAGTGCCACATGCGACTTAGACCCTGACAAAGAAGCCTTTGAGAAACAGGTGAGTGAGCTTCGCAAACAAACCATATCTTGCAATACCAAATATACGATTTGAGGTAGCAAATAATCAAGTATGCCGCAGGAGTGCCACATACGACTACGACCCTGACAAAGAAGCACTTGAGAAACAGGTGATTGAGCCTCGCAAACATAAAAATAGCTAGCTATACCAAATATAAGAAATGAGGTAGCAAAAAGGAAAGTATGCCGCAGGAGTACCACATGCGACTTTGACCCCGACAAAGAAGGCCTAGAGAAACAGGTGAGGGAGCTTCGCAAACATAACCATAGCTTGCTATACCAAATATACGATTTCAATTAGCAAATATGCAAGTTTGCCGCAGGAGTGCCACATGCGACTTCGACCCTGACAAAGAAGCCCTTGAGAAACAGGTGAGGGAGCTTCGCAAATATAACCATAGCTTGCAATACCAAATATACGATTTGAGGTAGCAAATAATCAAGTATGTCGCAGGAGTGCCGCATGCGACTTAGACCCTGACAAAGAAGCCCCTGAGAAACAGGTGAGGGAGCTTCGCAAACATAACCATAGCTTGCAATACCAAATATAAGATTTGAGGTAGCAAATAGTCAAGTATGTCGCAGGAGTGCCACATGCGACTTAGACCTTGAAAAAGAAGCCCTTGAGAAACAGGTGAGGGAGCTTCGCAAACAAACCATAGCTTGCTATTCCAAATATACGATTTGAGGTAGGAAATAATCAAGTATGTCGCAGGAGTGCCACACGCGACTTAGACCCTGACAAAGAAGCCCTTGAGAAACAGGTGAGGGAGCTTCACAAACATAACCATAGCTTGCAATACCAAATATACGATTTGAGATAGCAAATAATCAAGTATGTCGCAGGAGTGCCACATGCGACTTAGACCCTGAAAAAGAAGCCCTTGAGAAACAGGTGAGGGAGCTTCGCAAATATAACCATAGCTTGCAATACCAAATATACGATTTGAGGTAGCAAATAATCAAGTATGTCGCAGGAGTACCACGTGCGACTTTGACCCCGACAAAGAAGCCCTTGAGAAACAAGTGAGGGAGCTTCGCAAATATAACCATAACTTGCAATACCAAATATACGATTTGATTTAGCAAATAATCAAGTATGTCGCAGGAGTACCACATGCGACTTCGACCCTGACAAAGAAGCCCTTGAGAAACAGGTGAGGGAGCTTCGCAAACATAACCATAGCTTGTTATACCAAATGTACGAATTGAGGTAGCAAAAAGGCAAGTATGCCGAAGGAGTGCCACTTACGACTACGACCCTGACAAAGAAGCCCTGAGAAACAGGTGAGGGAGCTTCGCAAACATAACCATAGCTTGCTATACGAAATATACGAATTGAGGTAGCAAAAAGGCAAGTATGCCGCAGGAGTGCCACATGTGACTTCGACCCTGACAATGAAGCCCTTGAAAAGCAGGTGAGGGAGCTTCGCAAATATAACCATAGCTTGCAATACCAACTATACGATTTGAGGTAGCAAATAATCAAGTATATCGCAGGAGTACCTCATGCGACATCGACCCCGACAAAGAAGCCCTTGAGAAACAGTTGAGGGAGCTTCGCAAACATAACCATAGCTTGCTATACCAAATATATGATTTGAGGTAGCAAATAGGCAAGTATTCCGCCGAAGTGCCACATGCGACTTCGACCCTGACAAAGAAGCCCTTGAGAAGGAGGTGAGGGAGCTTCGCCAACATAACCATAGCTTGCTCTACCAAATATACAATTTGAGGTAGCAAATAATCAAGTATGCCGCAGGAGTGCCACATGCGACTTCGACGCTGACAAAGAAGCCTTTGAGAAACAGTTGAGTGAGCTTCGCAAACAAACCATATCTTGCAATATCAAATATACGATTTGAGGTAGCAAATAATCAAGTATGTCGCAGGAGTGCCACATGCGACATCGACCCTGACAAAGAAGCCCTTGAGAAACAGGTGAGGGAGCTTCGCAAACCTAACCATAGCTTGCTATACCAAATATACGAATTGAGGTAGCAAAAAGGCAAGTATGCCGCAGGAGTGCCACATGCGACTTCGACACTGACAAAGGAGCCCTTGAGAAACAGGTGAGGGAGCTTCGATAACAAACCATAGCTAGCAATAACAAATATACAATTTGAGGTAGCGAATAATCAAGTATGCTGCAGGAGTGACACATACGACTTTGACCCTGACAAAGAAGCCCTTGAGAAAGAGGTGAGGGAGCTTCGCAAACATGACCATTGCTTGCAATACCAAATATACGATTTGAGGTAGCAAATAATCAAGTATGTCGGAGGAGTGCCACATGCGACTTAGACCCTGACAAAGAAGCCCTTGAGAAACAGCTGAGGGAGCTTCGCAAACATAATCATAACTTGCAATACCAAATATACGATTTGAGGTAGCAAATAATCAAGTATGTCGCAGGAGTGCCACATGCGACTTAGACCCTGACAAAGAAGCCCTTGAGAAACAGGTGAGGGAGCTTCGCAAACAAACCATAGCTTGCAATACCATCTATACGATGAGGTAGCGAATAGGCAAGTATGCTGCAGGAGTGACACATACGACTACGACCCTGACAAAGAAGCCCTTGAGAAACAGGTGAGGGAGCTTCGCAAACAAACCATATCTTGCAATACCAAATATACGATTTGAGGTAGCAAATAATCAAGTATGCCGCAGGAGTGCAACATACGACTACGACCCTGCCAAAGAAGCACTTGAGAAACAGGTGATTGAGCCTCGCAAACATAAACATAGCTAGCTATACCAAATATAAGAAATGAGGTAGAAAAAAGGAAAATATGCCGCAGGAGTACCTCATGCGACTTTTACCCCGACAAAGAAGGCCTAGAGAAACAGGTGAGGGAGCTTCGCAAACATAAACATAGCTTGCTATACCAAATATACGATTTGAGGTTGCAAATATGCAAGTATGCCGCAGGAGTGCCACATGCGACTTCGACCCTGACAGAGAAGCCCTTGAGAAACAGGTGAGGGAGCTTCGCAAATATAACCTTAGCTCGCTATACCAAATATACATTTTGAGGTAGCAAATAATCAAGTATGCCGCAGGAGTGCCACATGCGACTTCGACCCTGACAAAGAAGCCTTTGAGAAACAGGTGAGTGAGCTTCGCAAACAAACCACATCTTGCCATACCAAATATACGAATTGAGGTAGCAAAAAGGCAAGTATGCCGCAGGAGTGCCACATGCGACTTCGACCCTGACAATGAAGCCCTTGAGAAACATGTGAGGGAGCATCGCAAATATAACCATAGCTTGCAATACCAAATATACGATTTGAGGTAGCAAATAATCAGGTATGTCGCAGGAGTACCTCATGCGACTTTGACCCCGACAAAGAAGCCCTTTAAAAACAGGTGAGGGAGCTTCGCAAACAAACCATAGCTTGCAATACCAAATATACGATTTGAGATAGCAAATAATCAAGTATGTCGCAGGAGTGCCACATGCGACTTAGACCCTGAAAAAGAAGCCCTTGAGAAACAGGTGAGGGAGCTTCGCAAATATAACCATAGCTTGCAATACCAAATATACGATTTGAGGTAGCAAATAATCAAGTATGTCGCAGGATTACCACGTGCGACTTTGACCCCGACAAAGAAGCCCTTGAGAAACAAGTAAGGGAGCTTGGCAAATATAACCATAACTTGCAATACCAAATATACGATTTGATTTAGCAAATAATCAAGTATGTCGCAGGAGTACCACATGCGACTTCGACCCTGACAAAGAAGCCCTTGAGAAACAGGTGAGGGAGCTTCGCAAACATAACCATAGCTTGCAATACCATCTATACGATGAGGTAGCGAATAGGCAAGTATGCTGCAGGAGTGACACATACGACTACGACCCTGACAAAGAAGCCCTTGAGAAACAGGTGAGGGAGCTTCGCAAACAAACCATATCTTGCAATACCAAATATACGATTTGAGGTAGCAAATAATCAAGTATGCCGCAGGAGTGCAACATACGACTACGACCCTGACAAAGAAGCACTTGAGAAACAGGTGAGGGAGCTTCGCAAACATAACCATAGCTTGCAACACCAAATATAGGATTTGAGGTAGAAAATAATCAAGTATGTCGCAGGAGTGCCACATGCGACTTAGACCCTGACAAAGAAGCCCTTGAGAAACAGGTGAGGGAGCTTTGCAAGCATAACCATAGCTTGCAATACCAAAGATAAGATGAGGTAGCGAATAGGCAAGTATGCTGCAGGAGTGACACATACGACTACGACCCTGACAAAGAAGCCCTTGAGAAACAGGTGAGGGAGCTTCGCAAACAAACCATATCTTGCAATACCAAATATACGATTTGAGGTAGCAAATAATCAAGTATGCCGCAGGAGTGCAACATACGACTACGACCCTGACAAAGATGCCCTTGAGAAACAGGTGAGGGAGCTTCGCAAACAAAACCATAGCTTGCAACACCAAATATAGGATTTGAGGTAGAAAATAATCAAGTATGTCGCAGGAGTGCCACATGCGACTTAGACCCTGACAAAGAAGCCCTTGAGAAACAGGTGAGGGAGCTTTGCAAGCATAACCATAGCTTGCAATACCAAAGATACGATTTGAGGTAGCAAATAATCAAGTATGTCGCAGGAGTGCCACATGCGACTTAGATCCTGACAAACAAGCCCTTGAGAAACAGGTGCGAGAGCTTCGCAAACATAACCATAGCTTGCAATACCAAATATACGATTTAAGGTAGGAAATAATCAAGTATGTCGCAGGAGTGCCACACGCGACTTAGACCCTGACAAAGAAGCCCTTGAGAAACAGGTGAGTGAGCTTCGCAAACATAACCATAGCTTGCAATACCAAATATAAGATTTGAGGTAGCAAATAATCAAGTATATCGCAGGAGTGCCACATACGACTTAGACCCTGACAAACAAGCCCTTGAGAAACAGGTGAGGGAGCTTCACAAACATAACCATAGCTTGCAATACCAAATATACGATTTGAGATAGCAAATAATCAAGTATGTCGCAGGAGTGCCACATGCGACTTAGACCCTGAAAAAGAAGCCCTTGAGAAACAGGTGAGGGAGCTTCGCAAATATAACCATAGCTTGCAATACCAAATATACGATTTGAGGTAGCAAATAATCAAGTATGTCGCAGGAGTACCACGTGCGACTTTGACCCCGACAAAGAAGCCCTTGAGAAACAAGTGAGGGAGCTTCGCAAATATAACCATAACTTGCAATACCAAATATACGATTTGATTTAGCAAATAATCAAGTATGTCGCAGGAGTACCACATGCGACTTCGACCCTGACAAAGAAGCCCTTGAGAAACAGGTGAGGGAGCTTCGCAAACATAACCATAGCTTGTCATACCAAATGTACGAATTGAGGTAGCAAAAAGGCAAGTATGCCGAAGGAGTGCCACTTACGACTTCGACCCTGACAAAGAAGCCCTTGAGAAGGAGGTGAGGGAGCTTCGCAAACATAACCTTAGCTTGCTATACGAAATATACGAATTGAGGTAGCAAAAAGGCAAGTATGCCGCAGGAGTGCCACATGTGACTTCGACCCTGACAATGAAGCCCTTGAAAAACAGGTGAGGGAGCTTCGCAAATATAACCATAGCTTGCAATACCAACTATACGATTTGAGGTAGCAAATAATCAAGTATATCGCAGGAGTACCTCATGCGACATCGACCCCGACAAAGAAGCCCTTGAGAAACAGTTGAGGGAGCTTCGCAAACATAACCATAGCTTGCTATACCAAATATATAATTTGAGGTAGCAAATAGGCAAGTATTCCGCCGAAGTGCCACATGCGACTTCGACCCTGACAAAGAAGCCCTTGAGAAGGAGGTGAGGGAGCTTCGCCAACATAACCATAGCTTGCTCTACCAAATATAAAATTTGAGGTAGCAAATAATCAAGTATGCCGCAGGAGTGCCACATGCGACTTCGACGCTGACAAAGGAGCCCTTGAGAAACAGGTGAGGGAGCTTCGATAACAAACCATAGCTAGCAATAACAAATATACAATTTGAGGTAGCGAATAATCAAATATGCTGCAGGAGTGACACATGCGACTTTGACCCTGACAAAGAAGCCCTTGAGAAAGAGGTGAGGGAGCTTCGCAAACATGACCATTGCTTGCAATACCAAATATACGATTTGAGGTAGCAAATAATCAAGTATGTCGGAGGAGTGCCACATGCGACTTAGACCCTGACAAAGAAGCCCTTGAGAAACAGCTGAGGGAGCTTCGCAAACATAATCATAACTTGCAATACCAAATATACGATTTGAGGTAGCAAATAATCAAGTATGTCGCAGGAGTGCGACATGCGATTTAGACCCTAACAAAGAAGCCCTTGAGAAACAGGTGAGGGAGCTTCGCAAACAAACCATAGCTTGCAATACCATCTATACGATGAGGTAGCGAATAGGCAAGTATGCTGCAGGAGTGACACATACGACTACGACCCTGACAAAGAAGCCCTTGAGAAACAGGTGAGGGAGCTTCGCAAACAAACCATATCTTGCAATACCAAATATACGATTTGAGGTAGCAAATAATCAAGTATGCCGCAGGAGTGCAACATACGACTACGACCCTGACAAAGAAGCACTTGAAAAACAGGTGATTGAGCCTCGCAAACATAAACATAGCTAGCTATACCAAATATAAGAAATGAGGTAGAAAAAAGGAAAATATGCCGCAGGAGTACCTCATGCGACTTTGACCCCGACAAAGAAGCTCTTGAGAAAAAGGTGAGGGTGCTTCGCAAACAAACCATAGCTTGCAATACCAAATATACGATTTGAGGTAGCAAATAATCAAGTATGTCGCAGGAGTGCCACATGCGACTTAGACCCTGACAAAGAAGCCCTTAAGAAACAGGTGAGGGAGCTTCGCAAACATAACCATAGCTTGCAATACCAAATATAAGATTTGAGGTAGCAAATAATCAAGTATGTCGCAGGAGTGCCAAATACGACTTAGACCCTGACAAACAAGCCCTTGAGAAACAGGTGAGGGAGCTTCACAAACATAACCATAGCTTGCAATACCAAATATACGATTTGAGATAGCAAATAATCAAGTATGTCGCAAAAGTGCCACATGCGACTTAGACCCTGAAAAAGAAGCCTTTGAGAAACAGGTGAGGGAGCTTCGCAAATATAACCATAGCTTGCAATACCAAATATACGATTTGAGGTAGCAAATAATCAAGTATGTCGCAGGAGTACCACGTGCGACTTTGACCCCGACAAAGAAGCCCTTGAGAAAAAAGTGAGGGAGCTTCGCAAATATAACCATAACTTGCAATACCAAATATACGATTTGATTTAGCAAATAATCAAGTATATCGCAGGAGTACCACATGCGACTTCGACCCTGACAAAGAAGCCCTTGAGAAACAGGTGAGGGAGCTTCGCAAACATAACCATAGCTTGTTATACCAAATGTACGAATTGAGGTAGCAAAAAGGCAAGTATGCCGAAGGAGTGCCACTTACGACTACGACCCTGACAAAGAAGCCCTGAGAAACAGCTGAGGGAGCTTCGCAAACATAACCATAGCTTGTAATACCAAATATACGATTTGAGGCAGCAAATAGGCAAGTATGCCGCAGCAGCGCCACATACGACTACGACCCTGACAAAGATGCCCTTGAGAAACAGGTGAGGGAGCTTCGCGAACATAACCATAGCTCGCTATACGAAATATACGAATTGAGGTAGCAAAAAGGCAAGTATGCCGCAGGAGTGCCACATGTGACTTCGACCCTGACAATGAAGCCCTTGAAAAACAGGTGAGGGAGCTTCGCAAATATAACCATAGCTTGCAATACCAAATATACGATTTGAGGTAGCAAATAATCAAGTATATCGCAGGAGTACCTCATGCGACATCGACCCCGACAAAGAAGCCCTTGAGAAACAGTTGAGGGAGCTTCGCAAACATAACCATAGCTTGCTATACCAAATATATGATTTGAGGTAGCAAATAGGCAAGTATTCCGCCGAAGTGCCACATGCGACTTCGACCCTGACAAAGAAGCCCTTGAGAAGCAGGTGAGGGAGCTTCGCCAACATAACCATAGCTTGCTCTACCAAATATACAATTTGAGGTAGCAAATAATCAAGTATGCCGCAGGAGTGCCACATGCGACTTCGACCCTGACAAAGAAGCCTTTGAAAAACAGTTGAGTGATCTTCGCAAATATAACCTTAGCTCGCTATACCAAATATACATTTTGAGGTAGCAAATAATCAAGTATGCCGCAGGAGTGCCACATGCGACATCGACCCTGACAAAGAAGCTCTTGAGAAACAGGTAAGTGAGCTTCGCAAACAAACCACATCTTGCTATACCAAATATGCGAATTGAGGTAGCAAAAAGGCAAGTATGCCGCAGGAGTGCCACATGCGACTTCGACCTTGACAAAGAAGCTCTTGAGAAAAAGGTGAGGGTGCTTCGCAAACAAACCATAGCTTGCAATACCAAATATACGATTTGAGGTAGCGAATAGGCAAGTATGCTGCAGGAGTGCCACATGCGACTTCGACCCTGACAAAGAAGCCTTTGAGAAACAGTTGAGTGAGCTTCGCAAACAAACCATATCTTGCAATACCAAATATACGATTTGAGATAGCAAATAATCAAGTATGTCGCAGGAGTGCCACATGCGACTTCGACCCTGACAAAGAAGCCCTTGAGAAACAGGTGAGGGAGCTTCGCAAACCTAACCATAGCTTGCTATACCAAATATACGAATTGAGGTAGCAAAAAGGCAAGTATGCCGCAGGAGTGCCACATGCGACTTCGACACTGACAAAGGAGCCCTTGAGAAACAGGTGAGGGAGCTTCGATAACAAACCATAGCTAGCAATAACAAATATACGATTTGAGGTAGCGAATAATCAAGTATGCTGCAGGAGTGACACATGCGACTTTGACCCTGACAAAGAAGCCCTTGAGAAAGAGGTGAGGGAGCTTCGCAAACATGACCATTGCTTGCAATACCAAATATAAGATTTGAGGTAGCAAATAATCAAGTATGTCGGAGGAGTGCCACATGCGACTTAGACCCTGACAAAGAAGCCCTTGAGAAACAGGTGAGGGAGCTTCGCAAACATAACCATAACTTGCAATACCAAATATACGATTTGAGGTAGCAAATAATCAAGTATGTCGCAGGAGTGCCAAATGCGACTTAGACCCTGACAAAGAAGCCCTTGAGAAACAGGTGAGGGAGCTTCGCAAACAAACCATAGCTTGCAATACCATCTATACGATGAGGTAGCGAATAGGCAAGTATGCTGCAGGAGTGACACATACGACTACGACCCTGACAAGGAAGCCCTTGAGAAACAGGTGAGGGAGCTGCGCAAACAAACCATATCTTGCAATACCAAATATACGATTTGAGGTAGCAAATAATCAAGTATGCCGCAGGAGTGCAACATACGACTACGACCCTGACAAAGAAGCACTTGAGAAACAGGTGATTGAGCCTCGCAAACATAAACATAGCTAGCTGTACCAAATATAAGAAATGAGGTAGCAAAAAGGAAAGTATGCCGCAGGAGTACCACATGCGACTTTGACCCCGACAAAGAAGGCCTAGAGAAACAGGTGAGGGAGCTTCGCAAACATAACCATAGCTTGCTATACCAAATATACGATTTGAGGTAGCAAATAATCAAGTATGCCGCAGGAGTGCCACATGCGACTTCGACCCTGACAAAGAAGCCCTTGAGAAACAGGTGAGTGAGCTTCGCAAACAAACCACATCTTGCTATACCAAATATACGAATTGAGGTAGCAAAAAGGCAAGTATGCCGCAGGAGTGCCACATGCGACTTCGACCCTGACAAAGAAGCTCTTGAGAAAAAGGTGAGGGTGCTTCGCAAACAAACCATAGCTTGCAATACCAAATATACGATTTGAGGTAGCGAATAGGCAAGTATGCTGCAGGAGTGCCACATGCGACTTCGACCCTTACAAAGAAGCCCTAGAGAAACAGGTGATGGAGCTTCGCAAACATAACCATAGCTTGCTGTACCAAATATACAATTTGAGGTAGCAAATAATCAAGTGTGCCGCAGGAGTGCCACATGCGACTTACACCCTGACAAAGAAGCCCTTGAGAAACAGGTGAGTGAGCTTCGCAAACATAACCATAGCTTGCAATACCAAATATACGATTTGAGGTAGCAAATAATCAAGTATGTCGCAGGAGTACCACATGCGACTTAGACCCTGACAAAGAAGCCCTTGAGAAACAGGTGAGGGAGCTTCGCAAACATAACCATAGCTTGCAATACCAAATATACGATTTGAGGTAGAAAATAATCAAGTATGTCGCAGGAGTGCCACATGCGACTTAGACCCTTATATGGAAGCCCTTGAGAAACAGGTAAGGGAGCTTCGCAAACATAACCATAGCTTGCAATACCAAATATACGATTTGAGGTAGCAAATAATCAAGTATGTCGCAGGAGTGCCACATGCGACTTAGACCCTGACAAAGAAGCGCTTGAGAAACAAGTGAGGGAGCTTCGCAAATATAACCATAGCTTGCAATACCAAATATACGATTTGAGGTAGCAAATAATCAAGTATGTCGCAGGAGTACCACATGCGACTTAGACTCTGACAAAGAAGCCCTTGAGAAACAGGTGAGGGAGCTTCGCAAACATGACCATTGCTTGCAATACCAAATATACGATTTGAGGTAGCAAATAATCAAGTATGTCGGAGGTGTGCCACATGCGACTTAGACCCTGACAATGAAGCTCTTGAGAAACAGGTGAGGGAGCTTCGCAAACAAACCACAACTTTTAATACCAAATATACGATTTGAGGTCGCAAATAATCAAGTATGTCGCAGGAGTGCCACATGCGACTTACACCCTAACAAAGAAGCCCTTGAGAAACAGGTGAGGCAGCTTCGCAAATATAACCATAGCTTGCAATACCAATTATAGGATTTGAGGTAGCAAATAATCAAGTATGTCGCAGGAGTGCCGCATGCGACTTAGACCCTGACAAAGAAGCCCCTTAGAAACAGGTGAGGGAGCTTCGCAAACATAACCATAGCTTGCAATACCAAATATAAGATTTGAGGTAGCAAATAGTCAAGTATGTCGCAGGAGTGCCACATGCGACTTCGACCCTGACAAAGAAGCCTTTGAGAAACAGTTGAGTGAGCTTCGCAAAGAAACCATATCTTGCAATACCAAATATATGATTTGAGGTAGCAAATAATAAAGTATGTCGCAGGAGTACCACATGCGACTTAGACTCTGACAAAGAAGCCCTTGAGAAACAGGTGAGGGAGCTTCGCAAACATGACCATTGCTTGCAATACCAAATATACGATTTGAGGTAGCAAATAATCAAGTATGTCGGAGGAGTGCCACATGCGACTTAGACCCTGACAAAGAAGCCCTTGAGAAACAGGTGAGGGAGCTTCGCAAACATAACCATAACTTGCAATACCAAATATACGATTTGAGGTAGCAAATAATCAAGTATGTCGCAGGAGTGCCACATGCGACTTAGACCCTGACAAAGAAGCCCTTGAGAAACAGGTGAGGGAGCTTCGCGAATATAACCATAGCTTGCAATACTAAATTTACAATTTGAGGTAGAAAATATGCAAGTATGCCGCAGGAGTGCCCCATGCCACTTAGATCCTGACAAAGAAGCCCTTGAGAAACAGGTGAGGGAGCTTCGCAAATATAACCATAGCTTGCAATACCAAATATACGATTTGATTTAGCAAATAATCAAGTATGTCGCAGGAGTACCACATGCGACTTCGACCCCGACAAAGGAGCCCTAGAGAAACAGGTGAGTGAGCTTCGCAAACATAACCATAGCTTGCTATAACAAATATACGATTTGAGGTAGCAAATAATCAAATATGCCGCAGGAGTGCCACATGCGACTTAGACCCTGACAAAGAAGCCCTTGTGAAACAGGTGAAGGAGCTTCGCAAACATAACCATAGCTTGCAATACCAAATATACGATTTGAGGTAGAAAATAATAAAGTATGTAGCAGGAGTGCCACATAATAATAATAATAATAATAATAATAGCTTCATTTCCATCAAAACGATGGAGGGGCCGTGGGTAAAAGCTGCTGAACAGCTTGACTAGAGCCCACGGTCCCCTCTACAAGGCAGTACAGGAGCATACATGAAACATACAGGAATACAAACATGCAGAAACGCAAAATTGATTCGATTTAATGTATCACAAGGAAATCATTATTAGAATTGTTCAAAAACATGACATATCACGTGGCGCAGTTCACGAACTGTAGTGCGACCTAAATCAATTCCACATTTATTCAGATCATTAAGAAGTTTAGGCAAAATGTACGATAGTGTACCCATAGAATAGTTAGCACGGGGAGTGACCACCTTCCAGTATTCAGACTGACGTATAGTGTAGGATGTAGGCTTTATTTCTAGCTTGGCTAGGTTGCTAAAGAAGTTTCGATTTTCTTTTAATTCGTACTTAAAGGCAACAATTAGTCTATAGCTAAACAATTTCCAGACAGGCATTATATCTGCTTTAATGAACAGAGCATGTGTATGAGAATTGTAGGGGACATCAAAAATAAGCCTAATTATCTTTTTTTGTAGGACGTACACCTTTGTTAAGTTTGTTACTGTGGTAGATCCCCATACCAAAAAGCAGTAAGAGAGGTGAGAGTAAAAAAGAGAATTATATATCAGCTTTTTTACGCTGAAAGGTAATATAGACCTACATCTGGATAAAATACCAACGACACTTGACAATTTAGGGCAAACAGAATCTACATGAATATCCCACAGCATACTTTGCGAAAACGTGACCCCAAGAATTTTAATACTACTTACTATTTCTATTTTTCTGGTGCCATAGATAAGATCTACGTTCATATTTATCTGCTTTGATTTCGGTCTAAATAGCACAGCCTTAGTTTTATTGGTGTTAACTTCTAACTGATTTGCTACAGACCATTCCAGAAGTTTTACAAGGGCGGAGTTTGCTATATAGCTGATTTGCTCACAGTCTGTAGCGGAAAAAAATATGCTGGCATCGTCGGCGTACAATATATATTTGGCTTCAGCGCATGTATTTACCAGATCATTTATGTAGATATTAAAAAGAAAAGGTCCAAGAATGCTGCCTTGAGGCACTCCTCTTGCAATCGGTTTTTGGTCGGAACAGTGCTCACCTATTTGAACATACTGCCGCCGATAGCCAAGGTAAGATTTTATAAGATTCCAGCAATGGCCACGCACTCCATACAATTCAAGTTTTTTGAGTAAAATGGAATGAACAATGCAGTCAAATGCTTTCGTGAAATCAATGTAGAGGCCCAGTACAACCATCTTACTTGAAAACTGTGATAAAATAAACTCTTTTTGTTCTATCAAGGCTAGTTCCGTGGACCTATGCTTTCTAAATCCAAATTGAGCAGGGGTTAAATGCGACTTAGACCCTGACAAAGAAGCCCTTGATAAACAGGTGAGGGAGCTTTGCAAACATAACCATAGCTTGCAATACCAAACATATGATTTGAGGTAGCAAATAATCAAGTATGCCACAGGAGTGACACATGCGACTTTGACCCTGACAAAGAAGCCCTTGAGAAAGAGGTGAGGGAGCTTCGCAAACATGACCATTGCTTGCAATACCAAATATACGATTTGAGGTAGCAAATAATCAAGTATGTCGGAGGAGTGCCACATGCGACTTAGACCCTGACAAAGAAGCCCTTGAGAAACAGGTGAGGGAGCTTCGCAAACATAACCATAACTTGCAATACCAAATATACGATTTGAGGTAGCAAATAATCAAGTATGTCGCAGGAGTGCCACATGCGACTTAGACCCTGACAAAGAAGCCCTTGAGAAACAGGTGAGGGAGCTTCGCAAACAAACCATAGCTTGCAATACCATCTATACGATGAGGTAGCGAATAGGCAAGTATGCTGCAGGATTGACACATACGACTACGACCCTGACAAAGAAGCCCTTGAGAAACAGGTGAGGGAGCTTCGCAAACAAACCATATCTTGCAATACCAAATATACGATTTGAGGTAGCAAATAATCAAGTATGCCGCAGGAGTGCAACATACGACTACGACCCTGACAAAGAAGCACTTGAGAAACAGGTGATTGAGCCTCGCAAACATAACCATAGCTTGCTATACATAATATATGATTTGAGGTAGCAAATATGCAAGTATGCCGCAGGAGTGCCACATGCGACTTCGACCCTGACAAAGAAGCCGTTGAGAAACAGGTGAGGGAGCTTCGCAATTATAACCTTAGCTCGCTATACCAAATATACATTTTGAGGTAGCAAATAATCAAGTATGCCGCAGGAGTGCCACATGCGACTTCCACCCTGACAAAGAAGCCCTTGAGAAACAGGTGAGTGAGCTTCGCAAACAAACCACATCTTGCTATACCAAATATACGAATTGAGGTAGCAAAAAGGCAAGTATGCCGCAGGAGTGCCACATGCGACTTCGACCCTGACAAAGAAGCTCTTGAGAAAAAGGTGAGGGTGCTTCGCAAACAAACCATAGCTTGCAATACCAAATATACGATTTGAGGTAGCGAATAGGCAAGTATGCTGCAGGAGTGCCACATGCGACTTCGACCCTTACAAAAAAGCCCTAGAGAAACAGGTGAGGTAGCAAAGAATCAAGTATGTCGCAGGAGTACCACACGCGACTTAGACCCTGACAAAGAAGCCCTTGAGAAACAGGTGAGGGAGCTTCGCAAACATAACCATAGCTTGCAATACCAAATATACGATTTGAGGTAGAAAATAATCAAGTATGTCGCAGGAGTGCCACATGCGACTTAGACCCTTATATGGAAGCCCTTGAGAAACAGGTAAGGGAGCTTCGCAAACATAACCATAGTTTGCAATACCAAATATACGATTTGAGGTAGCAAATAATCAAGTACGTCGCAGGAGTGCCACATGCGACTTAGACCCTGACAAAGAAGCCCTTGAGAAACAGGTGAGGGAGCTTCGCAAACATAACCATAGCTTGCAATACCAAATATATGATTTGAGGTAGCAAATAATCAAGTAAGTCGCAGGAGTGCCACATGCGACTTAGACCCTGAAAAAGAAGCTCTTGAGAAACAGGTGAGGGAGCTTCGCAAACAAACCACAACTTTTAATACCAAATATACGATTTGAGGTAGCAAATAATCAAGTATGTCGCAGGAGTGCCACATGCGACTTACACCCTAACAAAGAAGCCCTTGAGAAACAGGTGAGGCAGCTTCGCAAATATAACCATAGCTTGCAATACCAAATATAGGATTTGAGGTAGCAAATAATCAAGTATGTCGCAGGAGTGCCGCATGCGACTTAGACCCTGACAAAGAAGCCCCTTAGAAACAGGTGAGGGAGCTTCGCAAACATAACCATAGCTTGCAATACCAAATCTAAGATTTGAGGTAGCAAATAGTCAAGTATGTCGCAGGAGTGCCACATGCGACTTCGACCCTGACAAAGAAGCCTTTGAGAAACAGTTGAGTGAGCTTCGCAAAGAAACCATATCTTGCAATACCAAATATATGATTTGAGGTAGCAAATAATAAAGCATGTCGCAGGAGTACCATATGCGACTTAGACTCTGACAAAGAAGCCCTTGAGAAACAGGTGAGGGAGCTTCGCAAACATAACCATAGCTTGCAATACCAAATATACCATTTGAGGTAGCAAATAATCAAGTATGTCGCAGGAGTGCCACATGCGACTTAGACCCTGACAAAGAAGCCCTTGAGAAACAGGTGAGGGAGCTTCGCAAACAAACCATAGCTTGCAATACCAAATATACGATTTGAGGTAGCAAATAATCAAGTATGTCGCAGGAGTGCCACATGCGACTTAGACCCTGACAAAGAAGCCCTTGAGAAACAGGTGAGGGAGCTTCGCAAACATAACCATGGCTTGCAATACCAAATATAAGATTTGAGGTAGCACATAATCAAGTATGTCGCAGGAGTGCCACATACGACTTAGACCCTGACAAACAAGCCCTTGAGAAACAGGTGAGGGAGCTTCACAAACATAACCATGGCTTGCAATACCAAATATACGATTTGAGGTAGCAAATAATCAAGTATGTCGGAGGAGTGCCACATGCGACTTAGACCCTGACAAAGAAGCCCTTGAGAAACAGGTGAGGGAGCTTCGCAAACATAACCATAACTTGCAATACCAAATATACGATTTGAGGTAGCAAATAATCAAGTATGTCGCAGGAGTGCCACATGCGACTTAGACCCTGGCAAAGAAGCCCTTGAGAAACAGGTGATTGAGCCTCGCAAACATAACCATAGCTTGCTATACCAAATATACGATTTGAGGTAGCAAATATGCAAGTATGCCGCAGGAGTGCCACATGCGACTTCGACCCTGACAATGAAGCCGTTGAGAAACAGGTGAGGGAGCTTCGCAAATATAACCTTAGCTTGCAATACCATCTATAAGATGAGGTAGCGAATAGGCAAGTATGCTGCAGGATTGACACATATGACTACGACCCTGACAAAGAAGCCCTTGAGAAACAGGTGAGGGAGCTTCGCAAACAAACCATATCTTGCAATACCAAATATACGATTTGAGGTAGCAAATAATCAAGTATGTCGCAGGAGTGCCACATGCGACTTAGACCCTGACAAAGAAGCCCTTGAGAAACAGGTGAGGGAGCTTCGCAAACATAACCATAGCTTGCAATACCAAATATAAGATTTGAGGTAGCAAATTTTCAAGTATGTCGCAGGAGTGCCACATACGACTTAGACCCTGACAAACAAGCCCTTGAGAAACAGGTGAGGGAGCTACACAAACATAACCATAGCTTGCAATACCAAATATACGATTTGAGGCAGCAAATAGGCAAGTATGCCGCAGGAGCGCCACATACGACTACGACCCTGACAAAGATGCCCTTGAGAAACAGGTGAGGGAGCTTCGCGAACATAACCATAGCTTGCTATACGAAATATACGAATTGAGGTAGCAAAAAGGCAAGTATGCCGCAGGAGTGCCACATGTGACTTCGACCCTGACAATGAAGCCCTTGAAAAACAGGTGAGGGAGCTTCGCAAATATAACCATAGCTTGCAATACCAAATATACGATTTGAGGTAGCAAGTAATCAAGTATATCGCAGGAGTACCTCATGCGACATCGACCCCGACAAAGAAGCCCTTTAGAAACAGTTGAGGGAGCTTCGCAAACATAACCATAGCTTGCTATACCAAATATATGATTTGAGGTAGCAAATAGGCAAGTATTCCGCCGAAGTGCCACATGCGACTTCGACCCTGACAAAGAAGCCCTTGAGAAGCAGGTGAGGGAGCTTCGCCAACATAACCATAGCTTGCTCTACCAAATATACAATTTGAGGTAGCAAATAATCAAGTATGCCGCAGGAGTGCCACATGCGACTTCGACCCTGACAAAGAAGCCTTTGAGAAACAGTTGAGTGATCTTCGCAAATATAACCTTAGCTCGCTATACCAAATATACATTTTGAGGTAGCAAATAATCAAGTATGCCGCAGGAGTGCCACATGCGACTTCGACCCTGACAAAGAAGCTCTTGAGAAACAGGTAAGTGAGCTTCGCAAAGAAACCACATCTTGCTATACCAAATATACGATTTGAGGTAACAAAAAGGCATGTATGCCGCAGGAGTGCCACATGCGACTTCGACCCTGACAAAGAAGCTCTTGAGAAAAAGGTGAGGGTGCTTCGCAAACAAACCATAGCTTGCAATACCAAATATACGATTTGAGGTAGCGAATAGGCAAGTATGCTGCAGGAGTGCCACATGCGACTTCGACCCTTACAAAGAAGCCCTAGAGAAACAGGTGAGTGAGCTTCGCAAACATAACCATAGCTTGCAATACCAAATATACGATTTGAGGTAGCAAATAATCAAGTATGTCGCAGGAGTACCACATGCGACTTAGACCCTGACAAGGAAGCCCTTGAGAAACAGGTGAGGGAGCTTCGCAAACATAACCATAGCTTGCAATACCAAATATACGATTTGAGGTAGAAAATAATCAAGTATGTCGCAGGAGTGCCACATGCGACTTAGACCCTTATATGGAAGCCCTTGAGAAACAGGTAAGGGAGCTTCGCAAACATAACCATAGCTTGCAGTACCAAATATACGATTTGAGGTAGCAAATAATCAAGTATGCCGCAGGAGTGCCACATGCGACTTCGACCCTGACAAAGAAGCCATTGAGAAACAGTTGAGTGAGCTTCGCAAACAAACCATATCTTGCAATACCAAATATACGGTTTGAGGTAGCAAATAATCAAGTATGTCGCAGGAGTGCCACATGCGACTTCGACCCTGACAAAGAAGCCCTTGAGAAACAGGTGAGGGAGCTTCGCAAACCTAACCATAGCTTGCTATACCAAATGTACGAATTGAGGTAGCAAAAAGGCAAGTATGCCGCAGGAGTGCCACATGCGACTTCGACACTGACAAAGGAGCCCTTGAGAAACAGGTGAGGGAGCTTCGATAACAAACCATCGCTAGCAATAACAAATATACGATTTGAGGTAGCGAATAATCAAGTATGCTGCAGGAGTGACACATGCGACTTTGACCCTGACAAAGAAGCCCTTGAGAAAGAGGTGACGGAGCTTCGCAAACATGACCATTGCTTGCAATACCAAATATACGATTTGAGGTAGCAAATAATCAAGTATGTCGCAGGAGTGCCACATGCGACTTAGACCCTGACAAAGAAGCCCTTGAGAAACAGGTGAGGGAGCTTCGCAAACAAACCATAGCTTGCAATACCATCTATACGATGAGGTAGCAAATAGGCAAGTATGCTGCAGGAGTGACACATACGACTACGACCCTGACAAGGAAGCCCTTGAGAAACAGGTGAGGGAGCTTCGCAAACAAACCATATCTTGCAATACCAAATATACGATTTGAGGTAGCAAATAATCAAGTATGCCGCAGGAGTGCAACATACGACTACGACCCTGACAAAGAAGCTCTTGAGAAACAGGTGAGTGAGCTTCGCAAACATAACCATAGCTTGCAATACCAAATATACGATTTGAGGTAGCAAATAATCAAGTATGTCGCAGGAGTACCACGTGCGACTTTGACCCCGACAAAGAAGCCCTTGAGAAACAAGTGAGGGAGCTTCGCAAATATAACCATAACTTGCAATACCAAATATACGATTTGATTTAGCAAATAATCAAGTATATCGCAGGAGTACCACATGCGACTTCGACCCTGACAAAGAAGCCCTTGAGAAACAGGTGAGGGAGCTTCGCAAACATAACCATAGCTTGTTATACCAAATGTACGAATTGAGGTAGCAAAAAGGCAAGTATGCCGAAGGAGTGCCACTTACGACTACGACCCTGACAAAGAAGCCCTGAGAAACAGCTGAGGGAGCTTCGCAAACATAACCATAGCTTGTAATACCAAATATACGATTTGAGGCAGCAAATAGGCAAGTATGCCGCAGGAGCGCCACATACGACTACGACCCTGACAAAGATGCCCTTGAGAAACAGGTGAGGGAGCTTCGCGAACATAACCATAGCTTGCTATACGAAATATACGAATTGAGGTAGCAAAAAGGCAAGTATGCCGCAGGAGTGCCACATGTGACTTCGACCCTGAAAATGAAGCCCTTGAAAAACAGGTGAGGGAGCTTCGCAAATATAACCTTAGCTCGCTATAACAAATATACATTTTGAGGTAGCAAGTAATCAAGTATGCCGCAGGAGTGCCACATGCGACTTCGACCCTGACAAAGAAGCCCTTGAGAAACAGGTGAGTGAGCTTCGCAAACTAACCACATCGTGCTATACCAAATATACGAATTGAGGTAGCAAAAAGGCAAGTATGCCGCAGGAGTGCCACATGCGACTTCGACCCTGACAAAGAAGCTCTTGAGAAAGAGGTGAGGGTGCTTCGCTAACAAACCATAGCTTGCAATACCAAATATACGATTTGAGGTAGCAAATAATCAAGTATATCGCAGGAGTACCTCATGCGACATCGACCCCGACAAAGAAGCCCTTTAGAAACAGTTGAGGGAGCTTCGCAAACATAACCATAGCTTGCTATACCAAATATATGATTTGAGGTAGCAAATAGGCAAGTATTCCGCCGAAGTGCCACATGCGACTTCGACCCTGACAAAGAAGCCCTTGAGAAGCAGGTGAGGGAGCTTCGCCAACATAACAATAGCTTGCGCTACCAAATATACAATTTGAGGTAGCAAATAATCAAGTATGCCGCAGGAGTGCCACATGCGACTTCGACCCTGACAAAGAAGCCTTTGAGAAACAGTTGAGTGATCTTCGCAAATATAACCTTAGCTCGCTATACCAAATATACATTTTGAGGTAGCAAATAATCAAGTATGCCGCAGGAGTGCCACATGCGACTTCGACCCTGACAAAGAAGCTCTTGAGAAACAGGTAAGTGAGCTTCGCAAAGAAACCACATCTTGCTATACCAAATATACGATTTGAGGTAGCAAGAAGGCATGTATGCCGCAGGAGTGCCACATGCGACTTCGACCCTGACAAAGAAGCTCTTGAGAAAAAGGTGAGGGTGCTTCGCAAACAAACCATAGCTTGCAATACCAAATATACGATTTGAGGTAGCGAATAGGCAAGTATGCTGCAGGAGTGCCACATGCGACTTCGACCCTTACAAAGAAGCCCTAGAGAAACAGGTGAGTGAGCTTCGCAAACATAACCATAGCTTGCAATACCAAATATACGATTTGAGGTAGCAAATAATCAAGTATGTCGCAGGAGTACCACATGCGACTTAGACCCTGACAAGGAAGCCCTTGAGAAACAGGTGAGGGAGCTTCGCAAACATAACCATAGCTTGCAATACCAAATATACGATTTGAGGTAGAAAATAATCAAGTATGTCGCAGGAGTGCCACATGCGACTTAGACCCTTATATGGAAGCCCTTGAGAAACAGGTAAGGGAGCTTCGCAAACATAACCATAGCTTGCAGTACCAAATATACGATTTGAGGTAGCAAATAATCAAGTATGCCGCAGGAGTGCCACATGCGACTTCGACCCTGACAAAGAAGCCTTTGAGAAACAGTTGAGTGAGCTTCGCAAACAAACCATATCTTGCAATACCAAATATACGGTTTGAGGTAGCAAATAATCAAGTATGTCGCAGGAGTGCCACATGCGACTTCGACCCTGACAAAGAAGCCCTTGAGAAACAGGTGAGGGAGCTTCGCAAACCTAACCATAGCTTGCTATACCAAATATACGAATTGAGGTAGCAAAAAGGCAAGCATGCCGCAGGAGTGCCACATGCGACTTCGACACTGACAAAGGAGCCCTTGAGAAACAGGTGAGGGAGCTTCGATAACAAACCATAGCTAGCAATAACAAATATACGATTTGAGGTAGCGAATAATCAAGTATGCTGCAGGAGTGACACATGCGACTTTGACCCTGACAAAGAAGCCCTTGAGAAAGAGGTGACGGAGCTTCGCAAACATGACCATTGCTTGCAATACCAAATATACGATTTGAGGTAGCAAATAATCAAGTATGTCGGAGGAGTGCCACATGCGACTTAGACCCTGACAAAGAAGCCCTTGAGAAACAGGTGAGGGAGCTTCGCAAACATAACCATAACTTGCAATACCAAATATACGATTTGAGGTAGCAAATAATCAAGTATGTCGCAGGAGTGCCACATGCGACTTAGACCCTGACAAAGAAGCCCTTGAGAAACAGGTGAGGGAGCTTCGCAAACAAACCATAGCTTGCAATACCATCTATACGATGAGGTAGCGAATAGGCAAGTATGCTGCAAGAGTGACACATACGACTACGACCCTGACAAGGAAGCCCTTGAGAAACAGGTGAGGGAGCTTCGCAAACAAACCATATCTTGCAATACCAAATATACGATTTGAGGTAGCAAATAATCAAGTATGCCGCAGGAGTGCAACATACGACTACGACCCTGACAAAGAAGCACTTGAGAAACAGGTGATTGAGCCTCGCAAACATAAACATAGCTAGCTGTACCAAATATAAGAAATGAGGTAGCAAAAAGGAAAGTATGCCACAGGAGTACCACATGCGACTTTGACCCCGAAAAAGAAGGCCTAGAGAAACAGGTGAGGGAGCTTCGCAAACATAACCATAGCTTGCTATACCAAATATACGATTTGAGGTAGCAAATATGCAAGTATGCCGCAGGAGTGCCACATGCGACTTCGACCCTGACAAAAAGCCCTTGAGAAACAGGTGAGGGAGCTTCGCAAATATAACCTTAGCTCGCTATACCAAATATACTTTTTGAGGTAGCAAATAATCAAGTATGCCGCAGGAGTGCCACATGCGACTTCGACCCTGACAAAGAAGCCCTTGAGAAACAGGTGAGTGAGCTTCGCAAACAAACCACATCTTGCTATACCAAATATACGAATTGAGGTAGCAAAAAGGCAAGTATGCCGCAGGAGTGCCACATGCGACTTCGACCCTGACAAAGAAGCTCTTGAGAAAGAGGTGAGGGTGCTTCGCAAACAAACCATAGCTTGCAATACCAAATATACGATTTGAGGTAGCGAATAGGCAAGTATGCTGCAGGAGTGCCACATGCGACTTACACCCTGACAAAGAAGCCCTTGAGAAACAGGTGAGTGAGCTTCGCAAACATAACCATAGCTTGCAATACCAAATATACGATTTGAGGTAGCAAATAATCAAGTATGTCGCAGGAGTACCACATGCGACTTAGACCCTGACAAAGAAGCCCTTGAGAAACAGGTGAGGGAGCTTCGCAAACATAACCATAGCTTGCAATACCAAATATACGATTTGAGGTAGAAAATAATCAAGTATGTCGCAGGAGTGCCACATGCGACTTAGACCCTTATATGGAAGCCCTTGAGAAACAGGTAAGGGAGCTTCGCAAACATAACCATAGCTTGCAATACAAAATATACGATCTGAGGGAGCAAATAATCAAGTATGTCGCAGGAGTGCCACATGCGACTTAGACCCTGACAAAGAAGCGCTGGAGAAACAGGTGAGGGAGCTTCGCAAATATAACCATAGCTTGCAATACCAAATATACGATTTGAGGTAGCAAATAATCAAGTATGTCGCAGGAGTACCACATGCGACTTAGACTCTGACAAAGAAGCCCTTGAGAAACAGGTGAGGGAGCTTCGCAAACATGACCATTGCTTGCAATACCAAATATACGATTTGAGGTAGCAAATAATCAAGTATGTCGGAGGAGTGCCACATGCGACTTAGACCCTGACAAAGAAGCTCTTGAGAAACAGGTGAGGGAGCTTCGCAAATATAACCTTAGCTCGCTATAACAAATATACATTTTGAGGTAGCAAATAATCAAGTATGCCGCAGGAGTGCCACATGCGACTTCGACCCTGACAAAGAAGCCCTTGAGAAACAGGTGAGTGAGCTTCGCAAACAAACCACATCTTGCTATACCAAATATACGAATTGAGGTAGCAAAAAGGCAAGTATGCCGCAGGAGTGCCACATGCGACTTCGACCCTGACAAAGAAGCTCTTGAGAAAGAGGTGAGGGTGCTTCGCAAACAAACCATAGCTTGCAATACCAAATATACGATTTGAGGTAGCAAATAATCAAGTATGTCGCAGGAGTGCCACATGCGACTTAGACCCTGACAAAGAAGCCCTTGAGAAACAGGTGAGGGAGCTTCGCAAACAAACCATAGCTTGCAATACCAAATATACGATTTGAGGTAGCAAATAATCAAGTATGTCGCAGGAGTGCCACATGCGACTTAGACCCTGACAAAGAAGCCCTTGAGAAACAGGTGAGGGAGCTTCGCAAACATAACCATAGCTTGCAATACCAAATATAAGATTTGAGGTAGCAAATAATCAAGTATGTCGCAGGAGTGCCAAATACGACTTAGACCCTGACAAACAAGCCCTTGAGAAACAGGTGAGGGAGCTTCACAAACATAACCATAGCTTGCAATACCAAATATACGATTTGAGATAGCAAATAATCAAGTATGTCGCAGGAGTGCCACATGCGACTTAGACCCTGAAAAAGAAGCCTTTGAGAAACAGGTGAGGGAGCTTCGCAAATATAACCATAGCTTGCAATACCAAATATACGATTTGAGGTAGCAAAAAGGCAAGTATGCCGAAGGAGTGCCACTTACGACTACGACCCTGACAAAGAAGCCCTGAGAAACAGCTGAGGGAGCTTCGCAAACATAACCATAGCTTGTAATACCAAATATACGATTTGAGGCAGCAAATAGGCAAGTATGCCGCAGGAGCGCCACATACGACTACGACCCTGACAAAGATGCCCTTGAGAAACAGGTGAGGGAGCTTCGCAAATATAACCATAGCTTGCAATACCAAATATACGATTTGAGGTAGCAAGTAATCAAGTATATCGCAGGAGTACCCCATGCGACATCGACCCCGACAAAGAAGCCCTTGAGAAACAGTTGAGGGAGCTTCGCAAACATAACCATAGCTTGCTATACCAAATATATGATTTGAGGTAGCAAATAGGCAAGTATTCCGCGAAGTGCCACATGCGACTTCGACCCTGACAAAGAAGCCCTTGAGAAGCAGGTGAGGGAGCTTCGCCAACATAACCATAGCTTGCTCTACCAAATATACAATTTGAGGTAGCAAATAATCAAGTATGCCGCAGGAGTGCCACATGCGACTTCGACCCTGACAAAGAAGCCTTTGAAAAACAGTTGAGTGATCTTCGCAAATATAACCTTAGCTCGCTATACCAAATATACATTTTGAGGTAGCAAATAATCAAGTATGCCGCAGGAGTGCCACATGCGACATCGACCCTGACAAAGAAGCTCTTGAGAAACAGGTAAGTGAGCTTCGCAAACAAACCACATCTTGCTATACCAAATATACGAATTGAGGTAGCAAAAAGGCAAGTATGCCGCAGGAGTGCCACATGCGACTTTGACCCCGACAAAGAAGCCCTTGAGAAACAAGTGAGGGAGCTTCGCAAATATAACCATAACTTGCAATACCAAATATACGATTTGATTTAGCAAATAATCAAGTATATCGCAGGAGTACCACATGCGACTTCGACCCTGACAAAGAAGCCCTTGAGAAACAGGTGAGGGAGCTTCGCAAACATAACCATAGCTTGTTATACCAAATGTACGAATTGAGGTAGCAAAAAGGCAAGTATGCCGAAGGAGTGCCACTTACGACTACGACCCTGACAAAGAAGCCCTGAGAAACAGCTGAGGGAGCTTCGCAAACATAACCATAGCTTGTAATACCAAATATACGATTTGAGGCAGCAAATAGGCAAGTATGCCGCAGGAGCGCCACATACGACTACGACCCTGACAAAGATGCCCTTGAGAAACAGGTGAGGGAGCTTCGCGAACATAACCATAGCTCGCTATACGAAATATACGAATTGAGGTAGCAAAAAGGCAAGTATGCCGCAGGAGTGCCACATGTGACTTCGACCCTGACAATGAAGCCCTTGAAAAACAGGTGAGGGAGCTTCGCAAATATAACCATAGCTTGCAATACCAAATATACGATTTGAGGTAGCAAGTAATCAAGTATATCGCAGGAGTACCTCATGCGACATCGACCCCGACAAAGAAGCCCTTGAGAAACAGTTGAGGGAGCTTCGCAAACATAACCATAGCTTGCTATACCAAATATATGATTTGAGGTAGCAAATAGGCAAGTATTCCGCCGAAGTGCCACATGCGACTTCGACCCTGACAAAGAAGCCCTTGAGAAGCAGGTGAGGGAGCTTCGCCAACATAACCATAGCTTGCTCTACCAAATATACAATTTGAGGTAGCAAATAATCAAGTATGCCGCAGGAGTGCCACATGCGACTTCGACCCTGACAAAGAAGCCTTTGAAAAACAGTTGAGTGATCTTCGCAAATATAACCTTAGCTCGCTATACCAAATATACATTTTGAGGTAGCAAATAATCAAGTATGCCGCAGGAGTGCCACATGCGACATCGACCCTGACAAAGAAGCTCTTGAGAAACAGGTAAGTGAGCTTCGCAAACAAACCACATCTTGCTATACCAAATATACGAATTGAGGTAGCAAAAAGGCAAGTATGCCGCAGGAGTGCCACATGCGACTTCGACCCTGACAAAGAAGCTCTTGAGAAAAAGGTGAGGGTGCTTCGCAAACAAACCATAGCTTGCAATACAAAATATACGATTTGAGGTAGCGAATAGGCAAGTATGCTGCAGGAGTGCCACATGCGACTTCGACCCTTACAAAGAAGCCCTAGAGAAACAGGTGAGTGAGCTTCGCAAACATAACCATAGCTTGCAATACCAAATATACGATTTGAGGTAGCAAATAATCAAGTATGTCGCAGGAGTACCACATGCGACTTAGACCCTGACAAGGAAGCCCTTGAGAAACAGGTGAGGGAGCTTCGCAAACATAACCATAGCTTGCAATACCAAATATACGATTTGAGGTAGAAAATTATCAAGTATGTCGCAGGAGTGCCACATGCGACTTAGACCCTTATATGGAAGCCCTTGAGAAACAGGTAAGGGAGCTTCGCAAACATAACCATAGCTTGCAGTATCAAATATACGATTTGAGGTAGCAAATAATCAAGTATGCCGCAGGAGTGCCACATGCGACTTCGACCCTGACAAAGAAGCCTTTGAGAAACAGTTGAGTGAGCTTCGCAAACAAACCATATCTTGCAATACCAAATATACGATTTGAGGTAGCAAATAATCAAGTATGTCGCAGGAGTGCCACATGCGACTTCGACCCTGACAAAGAAGCCCTTGAGAAACAGGTGAGGGAGCTTCGCAAACCTAACCATAGCTTGCTATACCAAATATACGAATTGAGGTAGCAAAAAGGCAAGTATGCCGCAGGAGTGCCACATGCGACTTCGACACTGACAAAGGAGCCCTTGAGAAACAGGTGAGGGAGCTTCGATAACAAACCATAGCTAGCAATAACAAATATACGATTTGAGGTAGCGAATAATCAAGTATGCTGCAGGAGTGACACATGCGACTTTGACCCTGACAAAGAAGCCCTTGAGAAAGAGGTGAGTAAGCTTCGCAAACATGACCATTGCTTGCAATACCAAATATAAGATTTGAGGTAGCAAATAATCAAGTATGTCGGAGGAGTGCCACATGCGACTTAGACCCTGACAAAGAAGCCCTTGAGAAACAGGTGAGGGAGCTTCGCAAACATAACCATAACTTGCAATACCAAATATACGATTTGAGGTAGCAAATAATCAAGTATGTCGCAGGAGTGCCACATGCGACTTAGACCCTGACAAAGAAGCCCTTGAGAAACAGGTGAGGGAGCTTCGCAAACAAACCATAGCTTGCAATACCATCTATACGATGAGGTAGCGAATAGGCAAGTATGCTGCAGGAGTGACACATACGACTACGACCCTGACAAGGAAGCCCTTGAGAAACAGGTGAGGGAGCTTCGCAAACAAACCATATCTTGCAATACCAATATATACGATTTGAGGTAGCAAATAATCAAGTATGCCGCAGGAGTGCAACATACGACTACGACCCTGACAAAGAAGCACTTGAGAAACAGGTGATTGAGCCTCGCAAACATAAACATAGCTAGCTGTACCAAATATAAGAAATGAGGTAGCAAAAAGGAAAGTATGCCGCAGGAGTACCACATGCGACTTTGACCCCGACAAAGAAGGCCTAGAGAAACAGGTGAGGGAGCTTCGCAAACATAACCATAGCTTGCTATACCAAATATACGATTTGAGGTAGCAAATAATCAAGTATGCCGCAGGAGTGCCACATGCGACTTCGACCCTGACAAAGAAGCCCTTGAGAAACAGGTGAGTGAGCTTCGCAAACAAACCACATCTTGCTATACCAAATATACGAATTGAGGTAGCAAAAAGGCAAGTATGCCGCAGGAGTGCTACATGCGACTTCGACCCTGACAAAGAAGCTCTTGAGAAAAAGGTGAGGGTGCTTCGCAAACAAACCATAGCTTGCAATACCAAATATACGATTTGAGGTAGCGAATAGGCAAGTATGCTGCAGGAGTGCCACATGCGACTTAGACCCTTACAAAGAAGCCCTAGAGAAACAGGTGATGGAGCTTCGCAAACATAACCATAGCTTGCTGTACCAAATATACAATTTGAGGTAGCAAATAATCAAGTGTGCCGCAGGAGTGCCACATGCGACTTACACCCTGACAAAGAAGCCCTTGAGAAACAGGTGAGTGAGCTTCGCAAACATAACCATAGCTTGCAATACCAAATATACGATTTGAGGTAGCAAATAATCAAGTATGTCGCAGGAGTACCACATGCGACTTAGACCCTGACAAAGAAGCCCTTGAGAAACAGGTGAGGGAGCTTCGCAAACATAACCATAGCTTGCAATACCAAATATACGATTTGAGGTAGAAAATAATCAAGTATGTCGCAGGAGTGCCACATGCGACTTAGACCCTTATATGGAAGCCCTTGAGAAACAGGTAAGGGAGCTTCGCAAACATAACCATAGCTTGCAATACCAAATATACGATTTGAGGTAGCAAATAATCAAGTATGTCGCAGGAGTGCCACATGCGACTTAGACCCTGACAAAGAAGCGCTTGAGAAACAAGTGAGGGAGCTTCGCAAATATAACCATAGCTTGCAATACCAAATATACGATTTGAGGTAGCAAATAATCAAGTATGTCGCAGGAGTACCACATGCGACTTAGACTCTGACAAAGAAGCCCTTGAGAAACAGGTGAGGGAGCTTCGCAAACATGACCATTGCTTGCAATACCAAATATACGATTTGAGGTAGCAAATAATCAAGTATGTCGGAGGAGTGCCACATGCGACTTAGACCCTGACAAAGAAGCTCTTGAGAAACAGGTGAGGGAGCTTCGCAAACAAACCACAACTTTTAATACCAAATATACGATTTGAGGTCGCAAATAATCAAGTATGTCGCAGGAGTGCCACATGCGACTTACACCCTAACAAAGAAGCCCTTGAGAAAGAGGTGAGGCAGCTTCGCAAATATAACCATAGCTTGCAATACCAATTATAGGATTTGAGGTAGCAAATAATCAAGTATGTCGCAGGAGTGCCGCATGCGACTTAGACCCTGACAAAGAAGCCCCTTAGAAACAGGTGAGGGAGCTTCGCAAACATAACCATAGCTTGCAATACCAAATATAAGATTTGAGGTAGCAAATAGTCAAGTATGTCGCAGGAGTGCCACATGCGACTTCGACCCTGACAAAGAAGCCTTTGAGAAACAGTTGAGTGAGCTTCGCAAAGAAACCATATCTTGCAATACCAAATATATGATTTGAGGTAGCAAATAATAATGTATGTCGCAGGAGTACCACATGCGACTTAGACTCTGACAAAGAAGCCCTTGAGAAACAGGTGAGGGAGCTTCGCAAACATGACCATTGCTTGCAATACCAAATATACGATTTGAGGTAGCAAATAATCAAGTATGTCGGAGGAGTGCCACATGCGACTTAGACCCTGACAAAGAAGCCCTTGAGAAACAGGTGAGGGAGCTTCGCAAACATAACCATAACTTGCAATACCAAATATACGATTTGAGGTAGCAAATAATCAAGCATGTCGCAGGAGTGCCACATGCGACTTAGACCCTGACAAAGAAGCCCTTGAGAAACAGGTGAGGGAGCTTCGCGAATATAACCATAGCTTGCAATACTAAATTTACAATTTGAGGTAGAAAATATGCAAGTATGCCGCAGGAGTGCCCCATGCCACTTAGATCCTGACAAAGAAGCCCTTGAGAAACAGGTGAGGGAGCTTCGCAAATATAACCATAGCTTGCAATACCAAATATACGATTTCATTTAGCAAATAATCAAGTATGTCGCAGGAGTACCACATGCGACTTCGACCCCGACAAAGGAGCCCTAGAGAAACAGGTGAGTGAGCTTCGCAAACATAACCATAGCTTGCAATACCAAATATACGATTTGAGGTAGCAAATAATCAAGTATGTCGAAGGAGTACCACATGCGACTTAGACCCTGACAAAGAAGCCCTTGTGAAACAGGTGAAGGAGCTTCGCAAACATAACCATAGCTTGCAATACCAAATATACGATTTGAGGTAGAAAATAATAAAGTATGTAGCAGGAGTGCCACATAATAATAATAATAATAATAGCTTTATTTCCATAAAAACGATGGAGGGGCCGTGGGTAAAAGCTGCTGAACAGCTTGACTAGAGCCCACGGTCCCCTCTACAAGGCAGTACAGGAGCATACATGAAACATACAGGAATACAAACATGCAGAAACGCAAAATTGATTCGATTTAATGTATCACAAGGAAATCATTATTAGAATTGTTCAAAAACATGACATATCACGTGGCGCAGTTCACGAACTGTAGTGCGACCTAAATCAATTCCACATTTATTCAGATCATTAAGAAGTTTAGGCAAAATGTACGATAGTGTACCCATAGAATAGTTAGCACGGGGAGTGACCACCTTCCAGTATTAAGACTGACGTATAGTGTAGGATGTAGGCTTTATTTCTAGCTTGGCTAGGTTGCTAAAGAAGTTTCGATTTTCTTTTAATTCGTACTTAAAGGCAACAATTAGTCTATAGCTAAACAATTTCCAGACAGGCATTATATCTGCTTTAATGAACAGAGCATGTGTATGAGAATTGTAGGGGACATCAAAAATAAGCCTAATTATCTTTTTTTGTAGGACGTACACCTTTGTTAAGTTTGTTACTGTGGTAGATCCCCATACCAAAAAGCAGTAAGAGAGGTGAGAGTAAAAAAGAGAATTATATATCAGCTTTTTTACGCTGAAAGGTAATATAGACCTACATCTGGATAAAATACCAACGACACTTGACAATTTAGTGCAAACAGAATCTACATGAATATCCCACAGCATACTTTGCGAAAACGTGACCCCAAGAATTTTAATACTACTTACTATTTCTATTTTTCTGGTGCCATAGATAAGATCTACGTTCATATTTATCTGCTTTGATTTCGGTCTAAATAGCACAGCCTTAGTTTTATTGGTGTTAACTTCTAACTGATTTGCTACAGACCATTCCAGAAGTTTTACAAGGGCGGAGTTTGCTATATAGCTGATTTGCTCACAGTCTGTAGCGGAAAAAAATATGCTGGCATCGTCGGCGTACAATATATATTTGGCTTCAGCGCATGTATTTACCAGATCATTTATGTAGATATTAAAAAGAAAAGGTCCAAGAATGCTGCCTTGAGGCACTCCTCTTGCAATCGGTTTTTGGTCGGAACAGTGCTCACCTATTTGAACATACTGCCGCCGATAGCCAAGGTAAGATTTTATAAGATTCCAGCAATGGCCACGCACTCCATACAATTCAAGTTTTTTGAGTAAAATGGAATGAACAATGCAGTCAAATGCTTTCGTGAAATCAATGTAGAGGCCCAGTACAACCATCTTACTTGAAAACTGTGATAAAATAAATTCTTTTTGTTCTATCAAGGCTAGTTCCGTGGACCTATGCTTTCTAAATCCAAATTGAGCAGGGGTTAAATGCGACTTAGACCCTGACAAAGAAGCCCTTGATAAACAGGTGAGGGAGCTTTGCAAACATAACCATAGCTTGCAATACCAAACATATGATTTGAGGTAGCAAATAATCAAGTATGCCACAGGAGTATCAGATACGACTTAGACCCTGACAAAGAAGCCCTTGAGAATCAGGTGAGGGAGCTTCGCAAACATAACCATAGCTTGCTCTACCAAATATACATTTGGGGTAGCAAATAATCAAGTATGCCGCAGGAGTGCCACATGCGACTTCGACCCTGACAAAGAAGCCCTTGAGAAACGGGTGAGGGAGCTTCGGAAACAAACCATATCTTGCTATACCAAATATACGAATTGATGTAGCAAAAAGGCAAGTATGCCGCAGGAGTGCCACATGCGACTTCGACCCTGACAAAGAAGCCCTTTAGAAACAGGTGAGGGTGCTTTGCAAACAAACCATAGCTTGCAATACCAAATATACGATTTGAGGTAGCGAATAGGCAAGTATGCTGCAGGAGTGCCACATGCGACTTCGACCCTTACAAAGAAGCCCTAGAGAAACAGGTGAGGGAGCTTCGCAGACATAACCATAGCTTGCTGTACCAAATATACAATTTGAGGTAGCAAAAAATCAAGTATGCCGAAGGAGTGCCACATGCGACTTACAACCTGACAAAGAAGCCCTTGAGAAGCAGGTGAGGGAGCTTCGCCAACATAACCATAGCTTGCTCTACCAAATATACAATTTGAGGTAGCAAATAATCAAGTATGCCGCAGGAGTGCCACATGCGACTTCGACCCTGTCAAAGAAGCCTTTGAAAAACAGTTGAGTGATCTTCGCAAATATAACCTTAGCTCGCTATACCAAATATACATTTTGAGGTAGCAAATAATCAAGTATGCCGCAGGAGTGCCACATGCGACATCGACCCTGACAAAGAAGCTCTTGAGAAACAGGTAAGTGAGCTTCGCAAACAAACCACATCTTGCTATACCAAATATACGAATTGAGGTAGCAAAAAGGCAAGTATGCCGCAGGAGTGCCACATGCGACTTCGACCCTGACAAAGAAGCTCTTGAGAAAAAGGTGAGGGTGCTTCGCAAACAAACCATAGCTTGCAATACCAAATATACGATTTGAGGTAGCGAATAGGCAAGTATGCTGCAGGAGTGCCACATGCGACTTCGACCCTTACAAAGAAGCCCTAGAGAAACAGGTGAGTGAGCTTCGCAAACATAACCATAGCTTGCAGTACCAAATATACGATTTGAGGTAGCAAATAATCAAGTATGCCGCAGGAGTGCCACATGCGACTTCGACCCTGACAAAGAAGCCTTTGAGAAACAGTTGAGTGAGCTTCGCAAACAAACCATATCTTGCAATACCAAATATACGATTTGAGGTAGCAAATAATCAAGTATGTCGCAGGAGTGCCACATGCGACTTCGACCCTGACAAAGAAGCCCTTGAGAAACAGGTGAGGGAGCTTCGCAAACCTAACCATAGCTTGCTATATCAAATATACGAATTGAGGTAGCAAAAAGGCAAGTATGCCGCAGGAGTGCCACATGCGACTTCGACACTGACAAAGGAGCCCTTGAGAAACAGGTGAGGGAGCTTCGATAACAAACCATATCTTGCAATACCAAATATACGATTTGAGGTAGCAAATAATCAAGTATGTCGCAGGAGTGCCACATGCGACTTCGACCCTGACAAAGAAGCCCTTGAGAAACAGGTGAGGGAGCTTCGCAAACCTAACCATAGCTTGCTATACCAAATATACGAATTGAGGTAGCAAAAAGGCAAGTATGCCGCAGGAGTGCAACATGCGACTTCGACACTGACAAAGGAGCCCTTGAGAAACAGGTGAGGGAGCTTCGATAACAAACCATAGCTAGCAATAACAAATATACGATTTGAGGTAGCGAATAATCAAGTATGCTGCAGGAGTGACACATGCGACTTTGACCCTGACAATGAAGCCCTTGAGAAAGAGGTGAGGGAGCTTCGCAAACATGACCATTGCTTGCAATACCAAATATAAGATTTGAGGTAGCAAATAATCAAGTATGTCGGAGGAGTGCCACATGCGACTTAGACCCTGACAAAGAAGCCCTTGAGAAACAGGTGAGGGAGCTTCGCAAACATAACCATAACTTGCAATACCAAATATACGATTTGAGGTAGCAAATAATCAAGTATGCCGCAGGAGTGCAACATACAACTACGACCCTGACAAAGAAGCACTTGAGAAACAGGTGATTGAGCCTCGCAAACATAAACATAGCTAGCTGTACCAAATATAAGAAATGAGGTAGCAAAAAGGAAAGTATGCCGCAGGAGTACCACATGCGACTTTGACCCCGACAAAGAAGGCCTAGAGAAACAGGTGAGGGAGCTTCGCAAACATAACCATAGCTTGCTATACCAAATATACGATTTGAGGTAGCAAATATGCAAGTATGCCGCAGGAGTGCCACATGCGACTTCGACCCTGACAAAGAAGCCCTTGAGAAACAGGTGAGGGAGCTTCGCAAATATAACCTTAGCTCGCTATACCAAATATACATTTTGAGGTAGCAAATAATCAAGTATGCCGCAGGAGTGCCACATGCGACTTCGACCCTGACAAAGAAGCCCTTGAGAAACAGGTGAGTGAGCTTCGCAAACAAACCACATCTTGCTATACCAAATATACGAATTGAGGTAGCAAAAAGGCAAGTATGCCGCAGGAGTGCCACATGCGACTTCGACCCTGACAAAGAAGCTCTTGAGAAAAAGGTGAGGGTGCTTCGCAAACAAACCATAGCTTGCAATACCAAATATACGATTTGAGGTAGCGAATAGGCAAGTATGCTGCAGGAGTGCCACATGCGACTTCGACCCTTACAAAGAAGCCCTAGAGAAACAGGTGATGGAGCTTCGCAAACATAACCATAGCTTGCTGTACCAAATATACAATTTGAGGTAGCAAATAATCAAGTGTGCCGCAGGAGTGCCACATGCGACTTACACCCTGACAAAGAAGCCCTTGAGAAACAGGTGAGTGAGCTTCGCAAACATAACCATAGCTTGCAATACCAAATATACGATTTGAGGTAGCAAATAATCAAGTATGTCGCAGGAGTACCACATGCGACTTAGACCCTGACAAAGAAGCCCTTGAGAAACAGGTGAGGGAGCTTCGCAAACATAACCATAGCTTGCAATACCAAATATACGATTTGAGGTAGAAAATAATCAAGTATGTCGCAGGAGTGCCACATGCGACTTAGACCCTTATATGGAAGCCCTTGAGCAACAGGTAAGGGAGCTTCGCAAACATAACCATAGCTTGCAATACCAAATATACGATTTGAGGTAGCAAATAATCAAGTATGTCGCAGGAGTGCCACATGCGACTTAGACCCTGACAAAGAAGCGCTTGAGAAACAAGTGAGGGAGCTTCGCAAATATAACCATAGCTTGCAATACCAAATATACGATTTGAGGTAGCAAATAATCAAGTATGTCGCAGGAGTACCACATGCGACTTAGACTCTGACAAAGAAGCCCTTGAGAAACAGGTGAGGGAGCTTCGCAAACATGACCATTGCTTGCAATACCAAATATACGATTTGAGGTAGCAAATAATCAAGTATGTCGGAGGAGTGCCACATGCGACTTAGACCCTGACAAAGAAGCTCTTGAGAAACAGGTGAGGGAGCTTCGCAAACAAACCACAACTTTTAATACCAAATATACGATTTGAGGTCGCAAATAATCAAGTATGTCGCAGGAGTGCCACATGCGACTTACACCCTAACAAAGAAGCCCTTGAGAAACAGGTGAGGCAGCTTCGCAAATATAACCATAGCTTGCAATACCATTTATAGGATTTGAGGTAGCAAATAATCAAGTATGTCGCAGGAGTGCCGCATGCGACTTAGACCCTGACAAAGAAGCCCCTTAGAAACAGGTGAGGGAGCTTCGCAAACATAACCATAGCTTGCAATACCAAATATAAGATTTGAGGTAGCAAATAGTCAAGTATGTCGCAGGAGTGCCACATGCGACTTCGACCCTGACAAAGAAGCCTTTGAGAAACAGTTGAGTGAGCTTCGCAAAGAAACCATATCTTGCAATACCAAATATATGATTTGAGGTAGCAAATAATAAAGTATGTCGCAGGAGTACCACATGCGGCTTAGACTCTGACAAAGAAGCCCTTGAGAAACAGGTGAGGGAGCTTCGCAAACATGACCATTGCTTGCAATACCAAATATACGATTTGAGGTAGCAAATAATCAAGTATGTCGGAGGAGTGCCACATGCGACTTAGACCCTGACAAAGAAGCCCTTCAGAAACAGGTGAGGGAGCTTCGCAAACATAACCATAACTTGCAATACCAAATATACGATTTGAGGTAGCAAATAATCAAGTATGTCGCAGGAGTGCCACATGCGACTTAGACCCTGACAAAGAAGTGTGACATTCCGTGTGTGCTACGTTCGACGGCGCGGCGTAGACGGAGACCCGTGACAGCGGCATCATCAATTACCCAGCCATGCTCTTTGAGTGACGACCAGAAAAACCGGTCCCGCCGCCGCCCCGGGGAAACAGGTTTTATCCTCCCCAATTTCCGGTTACATTCCAGGACAAGGGAGCTGTCAGCGGGCCAGAGCGCGCCGTACCACAGCCGACGCTATGCGAAACCGCGAAGACGACATTCTTTCCCTCCCCCCCCCCCTTTGTCGTGGGCTATCGCCGGGAAGGCACCCACAGCTTCCCAGAAGGGCCGCGACGGACACCTGTCATGGCGGACAGGCAGTACTCGCCAAGAATGTGGAAAGACAGGCGCTAGTGAATTAGCTCCGAAGAGAGAGCCTGTGTATACTCTCACTTGAGAGAGAGTGGTGGCGTTTTTGTTGTTTATTTAGTTTGTATTGTTAACAGACTCTGGGTTCGAGGCTAAGCCCAACCCAAAGAGGTGGCCCCCATCTCGCATGTTATTTTGGATTGGAGAATTGATGCTTTGGGCGGGCCACTGGAAATGACCGCCCTTAGTCCTTTGTTAATCAAGTGCTTAAAAGTACATGTAAACGGATGCAGTCCAGTCTGAGCTGGGGCTCCATGCTTAGCATGAAATGTGATGCTACTTAGGCACTAACCTGCCCGGTCGATGAGTAAAGAAGTGCAAAGTTTGTTCTGTTGTAAAATTATGCTCTGCTGTCATCATCTACAAGCTCGCCTCCTGTTCATCTTCCAAGCCGAACGACACTAGAGGAAGGGTTTGTGAACCATCCTCGAAGAAACGGACGACTATTGAAATTCTACTGCATACACGCTCAGGACGACATCGTTCGCGAAGAGGGCCTTCAGCGCCGAAGCCCGACGGCGTGCAGCTTCTGCCAGCAACCGCTCGAGCCCAACTCCGGAGCCACTCCATCGCCCCCATGAAGTCGTCGGCACGTAAGCTCGGACGCCCCAGCCTCTGATGTATAATCCTAATCATGTGTAATTATTGAATATACCTGTTTGTTTAAACTGAGCCATACGGTGTCTCTTTGCCTCTCCGTCCCGTGTGGACCTGCGCATTATGGGGGTCATCACACTGGTGCCAGAAGTGGGGTCTCAAAAGCAAATGTCCTCTGAATGCTGTGACATTCATGACTTCAAAATTGTAATCAAAAGGGAATCACGGGACTGATTGTGGGACTTTTACCCCCATTTGAGAGGCTTGAGGCACTGGAGGGCTTGAAAAAAAAATGACTGTATCTGAGGGAGCTCCCACTCCACAGCCGTCGCTCGGAGCAAGCATGCTGGCATTAGGAAGCGTCATTCCGACGTTTACGGGAGATAAGACAGGGGTTCCAATCTGCGATTTCGCACAGCCGTCGCTCGGAGCAAGCATGCTGGCATTAGGAAGCGTCATTCCGACGTTTACGGGAGATAAGACAGGGGTTCCAATCTGCGATTTCTTTTCCATGCTAGAAGAGATTGGGAAAATGGGGGGATGGTCCGATGCTCAAATGCTGGGAATGGCGAGGTGTAAGATGGCAGGAGCTGCTCATGATTTTGCATGGCGAGACGAAAAAGTAAAATCCACAAAATCATTTGCGGAATTTAAGAAGCTCGCGTTTGAGCATTTCGACACTGAACCACGTCACGTGCGGGTACAGAGGTTCCGTGACGCCGAACAGATGGTAGGGGAGGACGTGCGAACATTTGCGTCGCGGCTTCAGCGCCTAGCACGGGAGGAGGAAGGAGGAAGCAGGGAGGAGGAAGGAGACCAGCTAAGGAAGAAATACGCGGAGGAACTACTTAAAGAGGAAATGACCGCTTTGTTCGTGGCTGGTCTGCAAGACCCCGTGCGCCGGTTCGTGCTCTCGCGCAAGCCGAGCAATTTCGACCAAGCCGTGGAGGCCGCATTGGATGAGGAACGAAATGAGGCGTTAACGACAGCCGCAGCGAGAGTACGCGTCATAGAGAGAGCGGTGCTCAACCCTGAGGTTGCTCTCTTGACAGAGCGATTAGATCGCTTAGAACAGCTGCTATCTCAGCAGGTAGAACACCAGGTTGAAGCGCGCGCTCAACAGCGCTCATTCGCTGGAAACCGGAGACCGCCACAAAGCTACAGGCGCGGTATGCGAGATTTTGAAGAAATCGTATGCTTCGCTTGCCAGGGTCGCGGACACATCGCCAGGTTCTGCCAAAACGTGCGCCGTGGGGAGCCACAAAGAGAAGCAGGCGAGACACGCCCTAAGCAAGCCTACAGCGGGGCTCCAGATACCGAGTAAAAAAACTAGTTAGTCCTCCCCAGCCTGAGGAGCGTGGGGAGGGAGCAGTAGATGATGAGGTGGTGGTAGTTTGTGTGGCCGACGAGGCATGCCCTGTTGTGTGTTGCAAGTTAAATGGTTGTTGTATGGAATTGTTGATAGATACGGGGTCAAAGGTGACATTGCTTAAGGAGAGCAGTTTTAACACGCTTCGAAGGAAGGGGGACCGCGAGGTGTTGGAAGCGTCTGGTGGTATGGCTACCAAATTTGTAGGCATAACGGGGGATCCTCTTGGCATAAGTGGACTCTACCGGTTACACTTCTCTCTCGGCGGAATTGCATTGGAGCACCCCTGCTACGTATGCCCGGACACGGTGTCTCTGCCAAACGGAGTGTCAGGTATATTAGGGCAGGATTTTTTGAGAAAAGGGAAGGTAGTAGTCTCATTCTCTGAGGAAGAGGTTAATGCGGGCGGCTCAAAAGTTTCGTTTTTGAACAGGAGAGGGGCTGAGATTCGCATTACCGATATTGACACCCGTCAAACAGTGGGATCATTGGAGAAGGTATATTCGCGGGTTGCCGTCCGGCTGGTCGAGGAGGCGGTCGTCCTTCCTTGGTCGGAGCACATTTTGTACGCGTTTGTGCCTTCAGATGTAGAGAGCGGCGCCGTGGGAGTGCTTGAGCCGGTCGACTCTCTCAGCAATGGCCTGAAGGCAGCCGCGTGCCTCGTGACAGTTAATGACGCCCACAGAGTGCCCCTACGGGTGGTTAACTGTAGCCAGCAGCCACTGAGCCTTCCCAAGAACAAAACATTGGCTTTCTTCACCTCTGCGATAGAGCAACGTGAGCCCACCGATACGGTACTCGCAACTGTAGAGCATGCTAGTCCTTCGGCTGCTCCAAAGGTGTCGTTCGATCTTTCTCACGTAAAATCCAGGGAGAGGGAGGCTCTGGCTGGTTTGCTGAACGACTACTCGGAGGTATTCGCCGCGTCCAACCTGGATTTGGGCTGCTGTGGCGTTATAAAGCACAGGATAGAAACCGGCACTTCATCGCCCGTTTACCAGCGTGCGTACAGGATTCCTTACTCCCAACGTGAGGAGATGGAGCGGCAGGTGCAGGACCTGATTGATCGCGGCATTGTCGAACACTCAAAGTCACCCTGGGGAGCACCAGCACTATTGGTGGAAAAGCCAGATGGCTCGTATCGATTGGTAGTGGACTACCGCAAACTAAATGCCGTAACTCGCATCGATCCATACCCCATCCCCAATATACAGGAGACGCTTTCTCAGCTGGGCTCTGCCAGGTACTTCACGGTAGTGGACATGGCGGCGGGATTCTGGCAGATAGCAATGGATCCGGCAGATGCCGAGAAAACGGCATTCAACACGCCCTCAGGGCACTATGAATGGAAAAGAATGCCGATGGGTCTGGCCAACAGCCCTGCTGTCTGGCAGAGAACCGCTGATGTTATCCTGGCAGGTCTTCTGGGGAGGCTGTGCTTCGTGTATATGGATGACATTATCATATACAGTGGCAGTTTTTATAACCATTTGCGCGATATTGAGCAGGTTTTGGTGCGACTAAGAGCAGCGGGTCTCAAACTGAAGCCCTCAAAGTGCCAATTCCTCAAAAACGAGGTGAAATACCTCGGGCACGTTGTTTCAGCTGACGGCGTGCGACCGGACCCTGAGAAACTAAGGTGTGTCTCGGATTTTCCATCCCCGACTAGCGTCCGCCAGGTCCGGCAGTTTCTCGGCCTGATCGGTTACTACCGAAGGCTTCGCAAACATAACCATAGCTTGCTATACGAAATATACGAATTGAGGTAGCAAAAAGGCAAGTATGCCGCAGGAGTGCCACATGCGACTACGACCCTGACAAAGAAGCACTTGAGAAACAGGTGATTGAGCCTCGCAAACATAAACATAGCTAGCTATACCAAATATTAGAAATGAGGTAGAAAAGAGGAAAGTATGCCGCAGGAGTACCACATGCGACTTTGACCCCGACAAAGAAGGCCTAGAGAAACAGGCGAGGGAGCTTCGCAAACATAACCATAGCTTGTAATACCAAATATACGATTTGAGGTAGCAAATAGGCAAGTATGCCGCAGGAGTGCCACATAAGACTACGACCCTGACAAAGAAGCCCTTGAGAAACAGGTGAGGGAGCTTCGCAAACATAACCATAGCTTGCTATACGAAATATACGAATTGAGGTAGCAAAAAGGCAAGTATGCCGCAGGAGTGCCACATGCGACTTCGACCCTGACAATGAAGCCCTTGAGAAACATGTGAGGGAGCTTCGCAAACAAACCATATCTTGCAATACTAAATATACGATTTGAGGTAGCAAATAATCAAGTATGTCGCAGGAGTACCACATGCGACTTAGACACTGACAAAGAAGCCCTTGAGAAACAGGTGAGGGAGCTTTGCAAACATAACCATAGCTTGCAATACCAAACATACGATTTGAGGTAGCAAATAATCAAGTATGTCGCAGGAGTGCCACAAGCGACTTAGACCCTGACAAAGAAGCCCTTGAGAAACAGGTGCGAGAGCTTCGCAAACATAACCATAGCTTGCAATACCAAATATACGATTTGAGGTAGCAAATAATCAAGTATGTCGCAGGAGTGCCACATGCGACTTAGACCCTGAGAAAGAAGCCCTTGAGAAACAGGTGAGGGAGCTTCGCAGACATAACCGTAGCTTGCTATACCAAATATACGATTTGAGGTAGCAAATATGCAAGTATACCGCAGGAGTGCCACATGCGACTTCGACCCTGACAAAGAAGCCCATGAGAAACAGGTGAGGGAGCTTCGCAAATAAACCATAGCTTGCAATACCAAATATGCGATTTGAGGTAGCAAATAATCAAGTATGTCGCAGGAGTACCACGTGCGACTTAGGACCTGACAAAGAAGCCATTGAGGAACAGGTGAGTGAGCTTCGTAAACATAACCATAGCTTGCTATACGAAATATACGAATTGAGGTAGCAAAAAGGCAAGTATGCCGAAGGAGTGCCACATGCGATTTCGACCCTGACAATGAAGTCCTTGAGAAACAGGTGAGGGAGCTTCTCAAATATAACCATAGCTTGCAATACCAAATATACGATTTGAGGTAGCAAATAATCAAGTATGTCGCAGGAGTACCACTTGCGACTTTGACCCCACAAAGAAGCCCTTGAGAAACAGGTGAGTGAGCTTCGCAAACAAACCATATCTTGCTATACCAAATATACGAATTGAGGTAGCAAAAATGCAAGTATGCCGCAGGAGTGCCACATGCGACTTCGACCCTGACAAAGAAGCCCTTGAGAAACAGGTGAGGGTGCTTCGCAAACAAACCATAGCTTGCAATACCAAATATACGATTTGAGGTAGAAAATAATCAAGTATGTCGCAGGAGTGCCACATGCGACTTAGACCCTGACAAAGAAGCCCTTGAGAAACAGGTGAGGGAGCTTTGCAAACATAACCTTAGCTTGTAATACCAAACATACGATTTGAGGTAGCAAATAATCAAGTATGTCGCAGGAGTGCCACATGCGACTTAGACCCTGACAAAGAAGCCCTTGAGAAACAGGTGAGAGAGTGCAAACATAACCATAGCTTGCAATACCAAATATACGATTTGAGGTAGCAAATAATCAAGTATGTCGCAGGAGTGCCACATGCGAGTTAGACCCTGACAAAGAAGCCCTTGAGAAACAGGTGAGGGAGCTTCGCGAATATAACCATAGCTTGAAATACTAAATATACGATTTGAGGTAGAAAATATGCAAGTATGCCGCAGGAGTGCTCCATGCCACATAGATCCTGACAAAGAAGCCCTTGAGAAACAGGTGAGGGAGCTTCGCAAATATAACCATAGCTTGCAATACCAAATATACGATTTGATTTAGCAAATAATCAAGTATGTCGCAGGAGTACCACATGCGATTTCGACCCCGACAAAGGAGCCCTAGAGAAACAGGTGAGTGAGCTTCGCAAACATAACCATAGCTTGCTATAACAAATATACGATTTGAGGTAGCAAAAACGCAAGTATGCCGCAGTAGTGCCACATACGACTACGACCCTGACAAAGAAGCCCTTGAGAAAGAGGTGAGGGAGCTTCGAAAACATAACCATAGCTTGTTTTACCAAATGTACGAATTGAGGTAGCAAAATGGCAAGTATGCCGCGGGAGTGCCACTTGCGACTTCGACCCTGACAAAGAAGCCGTTGAGAAACAGGTGATGGAGCTTCGCAAACATAACCATAGCCCGCTGTACCAAAAATAAGAATTGAGGTAGCAAATTGGCAAGTATGCCGAAGGAGTGCCACATACGACTACGACCCTGACAAAGAAGCTCTGAGAAACAGGTGAGGGAGCTTCGCAAACATAACCATAGCTTGCATTACCAAATATACGATTTGAGGTAGCAAATAATCAAGTATGTTGCAGGAGTGCCACATGCGACTTAGACCCTGAAAAAGAAGCCCTTGAGAAACAGGTGAGGGAGCTTCGCAAACAAACCACAGCTTTAAATACCAAATATACGATTTGAGGTAGCAAATAATCAAGTGTGTCGCAGGAGTGCCACATGCGACTTAGACCCTAACAAAGAAGCCCTTGAGAAACAGGTGAGGCAGCTTCGCAAATATAACCATAGCTTGCAATACCAAATATACGATTTGAGGTAGCAAATAAGCAAGTATGTCGCAGGAGTGCCGCATGCGACTTAGACCCTGACAAAGAAGCCTCTGAGAAACAGGTGAGGGAGCTTCGCAAATATAACCATAGCTTGCAATACCAAATATAAGATTTGAGGTAGCAAATATGCAGGTATGCTGCAGGAGTGCCACATACGACTACGACCCTGACAAAGAAGCCCAGAGAAACAGGTGAGGGAGCTTCGCAATCATAACCATAGCTTGCTATACCAAATATACGAAATGAGGTAGCAAATAGGTAAGTATGCCGCAGGAGTGCCACATACGACTACGACTCTGACAAAGAAGCACTTGAGAAACAGGTGATTGAGCGTCGCAAACATAAACATAGCTAGCTATACCAAATATAAGAAATGAGGTAGCAAAAAGGAAAGTATGCCGCAGGAGTACCACATGCGACTTTGACCCCGACAAAGAAGGCCTAGAGAAACAGGTGAGGGAGCTTCGCAAACATAACCATAACTTGTAATACCAAATATACGATTTGAGGTAGCAAATAGGCAAGTATGCCGCAGGAGTGCCACATACGACTGCGACCCTGACAAAGAAGCTCTTGAGAAACAGGTGATGGAGCTTCGTAAACATAACCATAGCTTGCTATACGAAATATACGAATTGAGGTAGCAAAAAGGCAAGTATGCCGCAAGAGTGCCACATGCGACTTCGACCCTGACAATGAAGCCCTTGAGAAACAGGTGAGGGAGCTTCGCAAATATAACCATAGCTTGCAATACCAAATATACGATTTGAGATTGCAAATAATCAAGTATGTCGCAGGAGTGCCACATGCGACTTAGACATTGACAAAGAAGCCCTTGAGAAACAGGTGAGGGAGCTTCGATAACAAACCATAGCTAGCAATAACAAATATACGATTTGAGGTAGCGAATAATCAAGTATGCTGCAGGAGTGACACATGCGACTTTGACCCTGACAAAGAAGCCCTTGAGAAAGAGGTGAGGGAGCTTCGCAAACATGACCATAGCTTGCAATACCATCTATACGATGAGGTAGCGAATAGGCAAGTATGCTGCAGGAGTGACACATACGACTACGACCCTGACAAAGAAGCCCTTGAGAAACAGGTGAGGGAGCTTCGCAAACAAACCATATCTTGCAATACCAAATATACGATTTGAGGTAGCAAATAATCAAGTATGCCGCAGGAGTGCCACATACGACTACGACCCTGACAAAGAAGCACTTGAGAAACAGGTGATTGAGCCTCGCAAACATAAACATAGCTAGCTATACCAAATATAAGAAATGAGGTAGCAAAAAGGAAAGTATGCCGCAGGAGTACCACATGCGACTTAGACCCTGACAAAGAAGCCCTTGAGAATCAGGTGAGAGAGCTTCGCAAACATAACCATAGCTTGCTCTACCAAATATACATTTGGGGTAGCAAATAATCAAGTATGCCGCAGGAGTGCCACATGCGACTTCGACCCTGACAAAGAAGCCCTTGAGAAACGGGTGAGGGAGCTTCGGAAACAAACCATATCTTGCTATACCAAATATACGAATTGAGGTAGCAAAAAGGCAAGTATGCCGAAGGAGTGCCACATACGACTACGACCCTGACAAAGAAGCTCTGAGAAACAGGTGAGGGAGCTTCGCAAACATAACCATAGCTTGCAATACCAAATATACGATTTGAGGTAGCAAATAATCAAGTATGTTGCAGGAGTGCCACATGCGACTTAGACCCTGAAAAAGAAGCCCTTGAGAAACAGGTGAGGGAGCTTCGCAAACAAACCACAGCTTTTAATACCAAATATACGATTTGAGGTAGCAAATAATCAAGTATGTCGCAGGAGTGCCACATGCGACTTCGACCCTGACAAAGAAGCCCTTGAGAAACAGGTAAGGGAGCTTCGCAAACATAACCATAGCTTGCAATACCAAATATACGATTCGAGGAAGCAAATAATCAAGTACGTCGCAGGAGTGCCATATGCGACTTAGACCCTGACAAAGAAGACCTTGAGAAACAGGTGAGGGAGCTTCGCTAACAAACCATAGCTTTTAATACCAAATATACGATTTGAGATAGCAAATAATCAAGTATGTCGCAGGAGTGCCACATGCGACTTAGACCCTGAAAAAGAAGCCCTTGAGAAACAGGTGAGGGAGCTTCGCAAATATAACCATAGCTTGCAATACCAAATATACGATTTGAGGTAGCAAATAATCAAGTATGTCGCAGGAGTGCCACATGCGACTTCGACGCTGACAAAGAAGCCCTTGAGAAACAGGTGAGGGAGCTTCGCAAACCTAACCATAGCTTGCTATACCAAATATACGAATTGAGGTAGCAAAAAGGCAAGTATGCCGCAGGAGTGCCACATGCGACTTCGACACTGACAAAGGAGCCCTTGAGAAACAGGTGAGGGAGCTTCGCAGACATAACCATAGCTTGCTATACCAAACATACGATTTGAGGTAGCAAATATGCAAGTATACCGCAGGAGTGCCACATGCGACTTAGACCCTGACAAAGAAGCCCTTGAGAAACAGGTGAGGGAGCTTTGCAAACATAACCTTAGCTTGTAATACCAAACATACGATTTGAGGTAGCAAATAATCAAGTATGTCGCAGGAGTGCCACATGCGACTCAGACCCTGACAAAGAAGCCCTTGAGAAACAGGTGAGAGAGTTTGCAAACATAACCATAGCTTGCAATACCAAATATACGATTTGAGGTAGCAAATAATCAAGTATGTCGCAGGAGTGCCACATGCGAGTTAGACCCTGACAAAGAAGCCCTTGAGAAACAGGTGAGGGAGCTTCGCGAATATAACCATAGCTTGAAATACTAAATATACGATTTGAGGTAGAAAATATGCAAGTATGCCGCAGGAGTGCCCCATGCCACATAGATCCTGACAAAGAAGCCCTTGAGAAACAGGTGAGGGAGCTTCGCAAATATAACCATAGCTTGCAATACCAAATATACGATTTGATTTAGCAAATAATCAAGTATGTCGCAGGAGTACCACATGCGATTTCGACCCCGACAAAGGAGCCCTAGAGAAACAGGTGAGCTTCGCAAACATAACCATAGCTTGCTATAACAAATATACGATTTGAGGTAGCAAAAAGGCAAGTATGCCGCAGGAGTGCCACATACGACTACGACCCTGACAAAGAAGCCCTTGAGAAAGAGGTGAGGGAGCTTCGAAAACATAACCATAGCTTGTTTTACCAAATGTACGAATTGAGGTAGCAAAATGGCAAGTATGCCGCGGGAGTGCCACTTGCGACTTCGACCCTGACAAAGAAGCCCTTGAGAAACAGGTGATGGAGCTTCGCAAACATAACCATAGCCCGCTGTACCAAAAATAAGAATTGAGGTAGCAAATTGGCAAGTATGCCGAAGGAGTGCCACATACGACTACGACCCTGACAAAGAAGCTCTGAGAAACAGGTGAGGGAGCTTCGCAAACATAACCATAGCTTGCATTACCAAATATACGATTTGAGGTAGCAAATAATCAAGTATGTTGCAGGAGTGCCACATGCGACTTAGACCCTGAAAAAGAAGCCCTTGAGAAACAGGTGAGGGAGCTTCGCAAACCACAGCTTTAAATACCAAATATACGATTTGAGGTAGCAAATAATCAAGTATGTCGCAGGAGTGCCACATGCGACTTAGACCCTAACAAAGAAGCCCTTGAGAAACAGGTGAGGCAGCTTCGCAAATATAACCATAGCTTGCAATACCAAATATACGATTTGAGGTAGCAAATAATCAAGTATGTCGCAGGAGTGCCGCATGCGACTTAGACCCTGACAAAGAAGCCCCTGAGAAACAGGTGAGGGAGCTTCGCAAATATAACCATAGCTTGCAATACCAAATATAAGATTTGAGGTAGCAAATATGCAGGTATGCTGCAGGAGTGCCACATACGACTACGACCCTGACAAAGAAGCCCTGAGAAACAGGTGAGGGAGCTTCGCAATCATAACCATAGCTTGCTATACCAAATATACGAAATGAGGTAGCAAATAGGTAAGTATGCCGCAGGAGTGCCACATACGACTACGACTCTGACAAAGAAGCCCTTGAGAAAGAGGTGAGGGAGCTTCGCAAACATGACCATAGCTTGCAATACCATCTATACGATGAGGTAGCGAATAGGCAAGTATGCTGCAGGAGTGACACATACGACTACGACCGTGACAAAGAAGCCCTTGAGAAACAGGTGAGGGAGCTTCGCAAACAAACCATATCTTGCAATACCAAATATACGATTTGAGGTAGCAAATAATCAAGTATGCCGCAGGAGTGCCACATACGACTACGACCCTGACAAAGAAGCACTTGAGAAACAGGTGATTGAGCCTCGCAAACATAAACATAGCTAGCTATACCAAATAAAAGAAATGAGGTAGCAAAAAGGAAAGTATGCCGCAGGAGTACCACATGCGACTTAGACCCCGACAAAGAAGCCCTTGTGAAACAGGTGAAGGAGCTTCGCAAACATAACCATAGCTTGCAATACCAAATATACGATTTGAGGTAGAAAATAATAAAGTATGTCGCAGGAGTGCCACATGCGACTTAGACCCTGACAAAGAAGCCCTTGAGAAACAGGTGAGGGAGCTTTGCAAACATAACCATAGCTTGCAATACCAAACATACGATTTGAGGTAGCAAATAATCAAGTATGCCACAGGAGTATCACATACGACTTAGACCCTGACAAAGAAGCCCTTGAGAATCAGGTGAGAGAGCTTCGCAAACATAACCATAGCTTGCTCTACCAAATATACATTTGGGGTAGCAAATAATCAAGTATGCCGCAGGAGTGCCACATGCGACTTCGACCCTGACAAAGAAGCCCTTGAGAAACGGGTGAGGGAGCTTCGGAAACAAACCATATCTTGCTATACCAAATATACGAATTGAGGTAGCAAAAAGGCAAGTATGCCGAAGGAGTGCCAAATACGACTACGACCCTGACAAAGAAGCTCTGAGAAACAGGTGAGGGAGCTTCGCAAACATAACCATAGCTTGCAATACCAAATATACGATTTGAGGTAGCAAATAATCAAGTATAATGCAGGAGTGCCACATGCGACTTAGACCCTGAAAAAGAAGCCCTTGAGAAACAGGTGAGGGAGCTTCGCAAACAAACCACAGCTTTTAATACCAAATATACGATTTGAGGTAGCAAATAATCAAGTATGTCGCAGGAGTGCCACATGCGACTTCGACCCTGACAAAGAAGCCCTTGAGAAACAGGTAAGGGAGCTTCGCAAACATAACCATAGCTTGCAATACCAAATATACGATTCGAGGAAGCAAATAATCAAGTACGTCGCAGGAGTGCCATATGCGACTTAGACCCTGACAAAGAAGACCTTGAGAAACAGGTGAGGGAGCTTCGCTAACAAACCATAGCTTTTAATACCAAATATACGATTTGAGGTAGCAAATAATCAAGTTTGTCGCAGGAGTGCCACATGCGACTTAGACCCTAACAAAGAAGCCCTTGAGAAACAGGTGAGGGAGCTTCGCAAACATAACCATAGCTTGCAATACCAAATATACGATTTGAGGTAGCAAATAATCAAGTATGTCGCAGGAGTGGCACATGCGACTTAGACCCTGACAAAGAAGCCCTTGAGAAACAGGTGAGGGAGCTTTGCAAACATAACCATAGCTTGTAATACCAAACATACGATTTGAGGTAGCAAATAATCAAGTATGTCGCAGGAGTGCCACATGCGACTTAGACCCTGACAAAGAAGCCCTTGAGAAACAGGTGAGAGAGTTTGCAAACATAACCATAGCTTGCAATACCAAATATACGATTTGAGGTAGCAAATAATCAAGTATGTCGCAGGAGTGCCACATGCGACTTAGACCCTGACAAAGAAGCCCTTGAGAAACAGGTGAGGGAGCTTCGCGAATATAACCATAGCTTTAAATACGAAATATACGATTTGAGGTAGAAAATATGCAAGCATGCCGCAGGAGTGCCCCATGCCACTTAGTTCCTGACAAAGAAGCCGTTGAGAAACAGGTGAGGGAGCTTCGCAGACATAACCATAGCTTGCTATACCAAATATACGATTTGATGTAGCAAATATGCAAGTATACCGCAGGAGTGCCACATGCGACTTCGACCCTGACAAAGAAGCCCATGAGAAACAGGTGAGGGAGCTTCGCAAATAAACCATAGCTTGCAATACCAAATATGCGATTTGAGGTAGCAAATAATCAGGTATGTCGCAGGAGTACCACGTGCGACTTAGGCCCTGACAAAGAAGCCATTGAGGAACAGGTGAGTGAGCTTCGTAAACATAACCATAGCTTGCTATACGAAATATACCAATTGAGGTAGCAAAAAGGCAAGTATGCCGAAGGAGTGCCACATGCGATTTCGACCCTGACAATGAAGTCCTTGAGAAACAGGTGAGGGAGCTTCTCAAATATAACCATAGCTTGCAATACCAAATATACGATTTGAGGTAGCAAATAATCAAGTATGTCGCAGGAGTACCACTTGCGACTTTGACCCCACAAAGAAGCCCTTGAGAAACAGGTGAGTGAGCTTCGCAAACAAACCATATCTTGCTATACCAAATATACGAATTGAGGTAGCAAAAATGCAAGTATGCCGCAGGAGTGCCATATGCGACTTCGACCCTGACAAAGAAGCCCTTGAGAAACAGGTGAGGGTGCTTCGCAAACAAACCATAGCTTGCAATACCAAACATACGATTTGAGGTAGCAAATAATCAAGTATGTCGCAGGAGTGCCACATGCGACTTAGACCCTGACAAAGAAGCCCTTGAGAAACAGGTGAGAGAGTTTGCAAACATAACCATAGCTTGCAATACCAAATATACGATTTGAGGTAGCAAATAATCAAGTATGTCGCAGGAGTGCCACATGCGAGTTAGACCCTGACAAAGAAGCCCTTGAGAAACAGGTGAGGGAGCTTCGCGAATATAACCATAGCTTGAAATACTAAATATACGATTTGAGGTAGAAAATATGCAAGTATGCCGCAGGAGTGCCCCATGCCACTTAGATCCTGACAAAGAAGCCGTTGAGAAACAGGTGAGGGAGCTTCGCAGACATAACCATAGCTTGCTATACCAAATATACGATTTGATGTAGCAAATATGCAAGTATACCGCAGGAGTGCCACATGCGACTTCGACCCTGACAAAGAAGCCCATGAGAAACAGGTGAGGGAGCTTCGCAAATAAACCATAGCTTGCAATACCAAATATGCGATTTGAGGTAGCAAATAATCAGGTATGTCGCAGGAGTACCACGTGCGACTTAGGCCCTGACAAAGAAGCCATTGAGGAACAGGTGAGTGAGCTTCGTAAACATAACCATAGCTTGCTATACGAAATATACCAATTGAGGTAGCAAAAAGGCAAGTATGCCGAAGGAGTGCCACATGCGATTTCGACCCTGACAATGAAGTCCTTGAGAAACAGGTGAGGGAGCTTCTCAAATATAACCATAGCTTGCAATACCAAATATACGATTTGAGGTAGCAAATAATCAAGTATGTCGCAGGAGTACCACTTGCGACTTTGACCCCACAAAGAAGCCCTTGAGAAACAGGTGAGTGAGCTTCGCAAACAAACCATATCTTGCTATACCAAATATACGAATTGAGGTAGCAAAAATGCAAGTATGCCGCAGGAGTGCCATATGCGACTTCGACCCTGACAAAGAAGCCCTTGAGAAACAGGTGAGGGTGCTTCGCAAACAAACCATAGCTTGCAATACCAAACATACGATTTGAGGTAGCAAATAATCAAGTATGTCGCAGGAGTGCCACATGCGACTTAGACCCTGACAAAGAAGCCCTTGAGAAACAGGTGAGAGAGTTTGCAAACATAACCATAGCTTGCAATACCAAATATACGATTTGAGGTAGCAAATAATCAAGTATGTCGCAGGAGTGCCACATGCGAGTTAGACCCTGACAAAGAAGCCCTTGAGAAACAGGTGAGGGAGCTTCGCGAATATAACCATAGCTTGAAATACTAAATATACGATTTGAGGTAGAAAATATGCAAGCATGCCGCAGGAGTGCCCCATGCCACTTAGATCCTGACAAAGAAGCCGTTGAGAAACAGGTGAGGGAGCTTCGCAGACATAACCATAGCTTGCTATACCAAATATACGATTTGATGTAGCAAATATGCAAGTATACCGCAGGAGTGCCACATGCGACTTCGACCCTGACAAAGAAGCCCATGAGAAACAGGTGAGGGAGCTTCGCAAATAAACCATAGCTTGCAATACCAAATATGCGATTTGAGGTAGCAAATAATCAGGTATGTCGCAGGAGTACCACGTGCGACTTAGGCCCTGACAAAGAAGCCATTGAGGAACAGGTGAGTGAGCTTCGTAAACATAACCATAGCTTGCTATACGAAATATACCAATTGAGGTAGCAAAAAGGCAAGTATGCCGAAGGAGTGCCACATGCGATTTCGACCCTGACAATGAAGTCCTTGAGAAACAGGTGAGGGAGCTTCTCAAATATAACCATAGCTTGCAATACCAAATATACGATTTGAGGTAGCAAATAATCAAGTATGTCGCAGGAGTACCACTTGCGACTTTGACCCCACAAAGAAGCCCTTGAGAAACAGGTGAGTGAGCTTCGCAAACAAACCATATCTTGCTATACCAAATATACGAATTGAGGTAGCAAAAATGCAAGTATGCCGCAGGAGTGCCATATGCGACTTCGACCCTGACAAAGAAGCCCTTGAGAAACAGGTGAGGGTGCTTCGCAAACAAACCATAGCTTGCAATACCAAACATACGATTTGAGGTAGCAAATAATCAAGTATGTCGCAGGAGTGCCACATGCGACTTAGACCCTGACAAAGAAGCCCTTGAGAAACAGGTGAGAGAGTTTGCAAACATAACCATAGCTTGCAATACCAAATATACGATTTGAGGTAGCAAATAATCAAGTATGTCGCAGGAGTGCCACATGCGAGTTAGACCCTGACAAAGAAGCCCTTGAGAAACAGGTGAGGGAGCTTCGCAAATATAACCATAGCTTGCAATACCAAATATACGATTTGATTTAGCAAATAATCAAGTATGTCGCAGGAGTACCACATGCGATTTCGACCCCGACAAAGGAGCCCTAGAGAAACAGGTGAGTGAGCTTCGCAAACATAACCATAGCTTGCTATAACAAATATACGATTTGAGGTAGCAAAAAGGCAAGTATGCCGCAGGAGTGCCACATACGACTACGACCCTGACAAAGAAGCCCTTGAGAAAGAGGTGAGGGAGCTTCGAAAACATAACCATAGCTTGTTTTACCAAATGTACGAATTGAGGTAGCAAATTGGCAAGTATGCCGAAGGAGTGCCACATACGACTACGACCCTGACAAAGAAGCTCTGAGAAACAGGTGAGGGAGCTTCGCAAACATAACCATAGCTTGCATTACCAAATATACGATTTGAGGTAGCAAATAATCAAGTATGTTGCAGGAGTGCCACATGCGACTTAGACCCTGAAAAAGAAGCCCTTGAGAAACAGGTGAGGGAGCTTCGCAAACGAACCACAGCTTTAAATACCAAATATACGATTTGAGGTAGCAAATAATCAAGTATGTCGCAGGAGTGCCACATGCGACTTAGACCCTAACAAAGAAGCCCTTGAGAAACAGGTGAGGCAGCTTCGCAAATATAACCATAGCTTGCAATACCAAATATACGATTTGAGGTAGCAAATAATCAAGTATGTCGCAGGAGTGCCGCATGCGACTTAGACCCTGACAAAGAAGCCCCTGAGAAACAGGTGAGGGAGCTTCGCAAATATAACCATAGCTTGCAATACCAAATATAAGATTTGAGGTAGCAAATATGCAGGTATGCTGCAGGAGTGCCACATACGACTACGACCCTGACAAAGAAGCCCAGAGAAACAGGTGAGGGAGCTTCGCAATCATAACCATAGCTTGCTATACCAAATATACGAAATGAGGTAGCAAATAGGTAAGTATGCCGCAGGAGTGCCACATACGACTACGACTCTGACAAAGAAGCACTTGAGAAACAGGTGATTGAGCGTCGCAAACATAAACATAGCTAGCTATACCAAATATAAGAAATGAGGTAGCAAAAAGGAAAGTATGCCGCAGGAGTACCACATGCGACTTTGACCCCGACAAAGAAGGCCTAGAGAAACAGGTGAGGGAGCTTCGCAAACATAACCATAACTTGTAATACCAAATATACGATTTGAGGTAGCAAATAGGCAAGTATGCCGCAGGAGTGCCACATACGACTACGACCCTGAAAAAGAAGCTCTTGAGAAACAGGTGAGGGAGCTTCGTAAACATAACCATAGCTTGCTATACGAAATATACGAATTGAGGTAGCAAAAAGGCAAGTATGCCGCAAGAGTGCCACATGCGACTTCGACCCTGACAATGAAGCCCTTGAGAAACAGGTGAGGGAGCTTCGCAAATATAACCATAGCTTGCAATACCAAATATACGATTTGAGATTGCAAATAATCAAGTATGTCGCAGGAGTGCCACATGCGACTTAGACATTGACAAAGAAGCCCTTGAGAAACAGGTGAGGGAGCTTCGATAACAAACCATAGCTAGCAATAACAAATATACGATTTGAGGTAGCGAATAATCAAGTATGCTGCAGGAGTGACACATGCGACTTTGACCCTGACAAAGAAGCCCTTGAGAAAGAGGTGAGGGAGCTTCGCAAACATGACCATAGCTTGCAATACCATCTATACGATGAGGTAGCGAATAGGCAAGTATGCTGCAGGAGTGACACATACGACTACGACCCTGACAAAGAAGCCCTTGAGAAACAGGTGAGGGAGCTTCGCAAACAAACCATATCTTGCAATACCAAATATACGATTTGAGGTAGCAAATAATCAAGTATGCCGCAGGAGTGCCACATACGACTACGACCCTGACTAAGAAGCACTTGAGAAACAGGTGATTGAGCCTCGCAAACATAAACATAGCTAGCTATACCAAATATAAGAAATGAGGTAGCAAAAAGGAAAGTATGCCGCAGGAGTACCACATGCGACTTAGACCCCGACAAAGAAGCCCTTGTGAAACAGGTGAAGGAGCTTCGCAAACATAACCATAGCTTGCAATACCAAATATACGATTTGAGGTAGAAAATAATAAAGTATGTCGCAGGAGTGCCACATGCGACTTAGACCCTGACAAAGAAGCCCTTGAGAAACAGGTGAGGGAGCTTTGCAAACATAACCATAGCTTGCAATACCAAACATACGATTTGAGGTAGCAAATAATCAAGTATGCCACAGGAGTATCACATACGACTTAGACCCTGACAAAGAAGCCCTTGAGAATCAGGTGAGAGAGCTTCGCAAACATAACCATAGCTTGCTCTACCAAATATACATTTGGGGTAGCAAATAATCAAGTATGCCGCAGGAGTGCCACATGCGACTTCGACCCTGACAAAGAAGCCCTTGAGAAACGGGTGAGGGAGCTTCGGAAACAAACCATATCTTGCTATACCAAATATACGAATTGAGGTAGCAAAAAGGCAAGTATGCCGAAGGAGTGCCACATACGACTACGACCCTGACAAAGAAGCTCTGAGAAACAGGTGAGGGAGTTTCGCAAACATAACCATAGCTTGCAATACCAAATATACGATTTGAGGTAGCAAATAATCAAGTATGTTGCAGGAGTGCCACATGCGACTTAGACCCTGAAAAAGAAGCCCTTGAGAAACAGGTGAGGGAGCTTCGCAAACAAACCACAGCTTTTAATACCAAATATACGATTTGAGGTAGCAAATAATCAAGTATGTCGCAGGAGTGCCACATGCGACTTCGACCCTGACAAAGAAGCCCTTGAGAAACAGGTAAGGGAGCTTCGCAAACATAACCATAGCTTGCAATACCAAATATACGATTCGAGGAAGCAAATAATCAAGTACGTCGCAGGAGTGCCATATGCGACTTAGACCCTGACAAAGAAGACCTTGAGAAACAGGTGAGGGAGCTTCGCTAACAAACCATAGCTTTTAATACCAAATATACGATTTGAGGTAGCAAATAATCAAGTTTGTCGCAGGAGTGCCACATGCGACTTAGACCCTAACAAAGAAGCCCTTGAGAAACAGGTGAGGGAGCTTCGCAAACATAACCATAGCTTGCAATACCGAATATACGATTTGAGGTAGCAAATAATCAAGTATGTCGCAGGAGTGGCACATGCGACTTAGACCCTGACAAAGAAGCCCTTGAGAAACAGGTGAGGGAGCTTTGCAAACATAACCATAGCTTGTAATACCAAACATACGATTTGAGGTAGCAAATAATCAAGTATGTCGCAGGAGTGCCACATGCGACTTAGACCCTGACAAAGAAGCCCTTGAGAAACAGGTGAGAGAGTTTGCAAACATAACCATAGCTTGCAATACCAAATATACGATTTGAGGTAGCAAATAATCAAGTATGTCGCAGGAGTGCCACATGCGACTTAGACCCTGACAAAGAAGCCCTTGAGAAACAGGTGAGGGAGCTTCGCGAATATAACCATAGCTTTAAATACGAAATATACGATTTGAGGTAGAAAATATGCAAGCATGCCGCAGGAGTGCCCCATGCCACTTAGATCCTGACAAAGAAGCCGTTGAGAAACAGGTGAGGGAGCTTCGCAGACATAACCATAGCTTGCTATACCAAATATACGATTTGATGTAGCAAATATGCAAGTATACCGCAGGAGTGCCACATGCGACTTCGACCCTGACAAAGAAGCCCATGAGAAACAGGTGAGGGAGCTTCGCAAATAAACCATAGCTTGGAATACCAAATATGCGATTTGAGGTAGCAAATAAACAGGTATGTCGCAGGAGTACCACGTGCGACTTAGGCCCTGACAAAGAAGCCATTGAGGAACAGGTGAGTGAGCTTCGTAAACATAACCATAGCTTGCTATACGAAATATACCAATTGAGGTAGCAAAAAGGCAAGTATGCCGAAGGAGTGCCACATGCGATTTCGACCCTGACAATGAAGTCCTTGAGAAACAGGTGAGGGAGCTTCTCAAATATAACCATAGCTTGCAATACCAAATATACGATTTGAGGTAGCAAATAATCAAGTATGTCGCAGGAGTACCACTTGCGACTTTGACCCCACAAAGAAGCCCTTGAGAAACAGGTGAGTGAGCTTCGCAAACAAACCATATCTTGCTATACCAAATATACGAATTGAGGTAGCAAAAATGCAAGTATGCCGCAGGAGTGCCACATGCGACTTCGACCCTGACAAAGAAGCCCTTGAGAAACAGGTGAGGGTGCTTCGCAAACAAACCATAGCTTGCAATACCAAATATACGATTTGAGGTAGAAAATAATCAAGTATGTCGCAGGAGTGGCACATGCGACTTAGACCCTGACAAAGAAGCCCTTAAGAAACAGGTGAGGGAGCTTTGCAAACATAACCATAGCTTGTAATACCAAACATACGATTTGAGGTAGCAAATAATCAAGTATGTCGCAGGAGTGCCACATGCGACTTAGACCCTGACAAAGAAGCCCTTGAGAAACAGGTGAGAGAGTTTGCAAACATAACCATAGCTTGCAATACCAAATATACGATTTGAGGTAGCAAATAATCAAGTATGTCGCAGGAGTGCCACATGCGACTTAGACCCTGACAAAGAAGCCCTTGAGAAACAGGTGAGGGAGCTTCGCGAATATAACCATAGCTTGAAATACTAAATATACGATTTGAGGTAGAAAATATGCAAGCATGCCGCAGGAGTGCCCCATGCCACTTAGATCCTGACAAAGAAGCCGTTGAGAAACAGGTGAGGGAGCTTCGCAAATATAACCACAGCTTGCAATAACAAATATACGATTTGATTTAGCAAATAATCAAGTATGTCAAAGGAGTACCACATGCGACTTCGACCCCGACAAAGGAGCCCTAGAGAAACAGGTGAGTGAGCTTCGCAAACATAACCATAGCTTGCTATAACAAATATACGATTTGAGGTAGCAAAAAGGCAAGTATGCCGCAGGAGTGCCACATACGACTACGACCCTGACAAAGAAGCCCTTGAGAAAGAGGTGAGGGAGCTTCGCAAACATAACCATAGCTTGTTTTACCAAATGTACGAATTGAGGTAGCAAAATGGCAATTATGCCGCGGGAGTGCCACTTGCGACTTCGACCCTGACAAAGAAACCCTTGAGAAACAGGTGATGGAGCTTCGCAAACATAACCATAGCCCGCTGTACCAAATATAAGAATTGAGGTAGCAAATTGCCAAGTATGCCGAAGGAGTGCCACATACGACTACGACCCTGACAAAGAAGCTCTGAGAAACAGGTGAGGGAGCTTCGCAAACATAACCATAGCTTGCAATACCAAATATACGATTTGAGGTAGCAAATAATCAAGTATGTTGCAGGAGTGCCACATGCGACTTAGACCCTGAAAAAGAAGCCCTTGAGAAACAGGTGAGGGAGCTTCGCAAACAAACCACAGCTTTTAATACCAAATATACGATTTGAGGTAGCAAATAATCAAGTATGTCGCAGGAGTGCCACATGCGACTTAGACCCTGACAAAGAAGCCCCTGAGAAACAGGTGAGGGAGCTTCGCAAACATAACCATAGCTTGCAATACCAAATATAAGATTTGAGGTAGCAAGTAGTCAAATATGTCGCAGGAGTGCCACATGCGACTTAGACCTTGACAAAGAAGCCCTTGAGAAACAGGTGAGGGAGCTTCGCAAACAAACCATAGCTTGCTATTCCAAATATACGATTTGAGGTAGCAAATATGCAGGTATGCCGCAGGAGTGCCACATACGACTACGACCCTGACAAAGAAGCCCAGAGAAACAGGTGAGGGAGCTTCGCAAACATAACCATAGCTTGCTATACCAAATATACGAAATGAGGTAGCAAATAGGTAAGTATGCCGCAGGAGTGCCACATACGACTACGACTCTGACAAAGAAGCACTTGAGAAACAGGTGATTGAGCGTCGCAAACATAAACATAGCTAGCTATACCAAATATAATAAATGAGGTAGCAAAAAGGAAAGTATGCCGCAGGAGTACCACATGCGACTTTGACCCCGACAAAGAAGGCCTAGAGAAACAGGTGAGGGAGCTTCGCAAACATAACTATAACTTGTAATACCAAATATACGATTTGAGGTAGCAAATAGGCAAGTATGCCGCAGGAGTGCCACATACGACTAAGACCCTGACAAAGAAGCTCTTCAGAAACAGGTGAGGGAGCTTCGCAAACATAACCATAGCTTGCTATACGAAATATACGAATTGAGGTAGCAAAAAGGCAAGTATGCCGCAAGAGTGCCACATGCGACTTCGACCCTGACAATGAAGCCCTTGAGAAACAGGTGAGGGAGCTTCGCAAATATAACCATAGCTTGCAATACCAAATATACGATTTGAGATAGCAAATAATCAAGTATGTCGCAGGAGTGCCACATGCGACTTAGACATTGACAAAGAAGCCCTTGAGAAACAGGTGAGGGAGCTTCGCAAACATAAACATAGCTTGCATTACCACATATACGATTTGAGGTAGCAAATAATCAAGTATGTCGCAGGAGTGCCACATGCGACTTAGACCCTGACAAAGAAGCCCTTGAGAAACAGGTGAGGGAGCTTCGCAGACATAACCATAGCTTGCTATACCAAATATAAGATTTGAGGTAGCAAATATGCAAATATACCGCAGGAGTGCCACATGCGACTTCGACCCTGACAATGAAGCCCATGAGAAACAGGTGAGGGAGCTTCGCAAATAAACCATAGCTTGCAATACCAAATATGCGATTTGAGGTAGCAAATAATCAAGTATGTCGCAGCAGTACCACGTGCGACTTAGGCCCTGACAAAGAAGCCATTGAGGAACAGGTTAGTGAGCTTCGTAAACATAACCATAGCTTGCTTTACGAAATATACGAATTGAGGTAGCAAAAAGGCAAGTATGCCGAAGGAGTGCCACATACAACTTCGACCCTGACAAAGAAGCCCTTGAGAAACAGGTGAGGGTGCTTCGCAAACAAACTATAGCTTGCAATACCAATTATACGATTTGAGGTAAAAAATAATCAAGTATGTCGCAGGAGTGCCACATGCGAGTTAGACCCTGACAAAGAACCCCTTGAGAAACAGGTGAGGGAGCTTTGCAAACATAACCATATCTTGTAATACCAAACATACGATTTGAGGTAGCAAATAATCAAGTATGTCGCAGGAGTGCCACATGCGACTTAGACCCTGACAAAGAAGCCCTTGAGAAACAGGTGAGAGAGTTTGCAAACATAACCATAGCTTGCAATACCAAATATACGATTTGAGGTAGCAAATAATCAAGTATGTCGCAGGAGTGCCACATGCGACTTAGACCCTGAGAAAGAAGCCCTTAAGAAACAGGTGAGGGAGCTTCGCGAATATAACCATAGCTTGAAATACTAAATATACGATTTGAGGTAGAAAATATGCAAGTATGCCGCAGGAGTGCCCCATGCCACTTAGATCCTGACAAAGAAGCCCTTGAGAAACAGGTGAGGGAGCTTCGCAAATATAACCATGGCTTGCAATACCAAATATACGATTTGATTTAGCAAATAATCAAGTATGTCGCAGGAGTACCACATGCGACTTCGACCCCGACAAAGGAGCCCTAGAGAAACAGGTGAGTGAGCTTCGCAAACATAACCATAGCTTGCTATACCAAATATACGAATTGAGGTAGCAAAAATGCAAGTATGCCGCAGGAGTGCCACTTGCGACTTCGACCCTGACAAAGAAACCCTTGAGAAATAGGTGATGGAGCTTCGCAAACATAACCATAGCCCGCTGTACCAAATATAAGAATTGAGGTAGCAAATTGCCAAGTATGCCGAAGGAGTGCCACATACGACTACGACCCTGACAAAGAAGCTCTGAGAAACAGGTGAGGGAGCTTCGCAAACATAACCATAGCTTGCAATACCAAATATACGATTTGAGGTAGCAAATAATCAAGTATGTTGCAGGAGTGCCACATGCGACTTAGACCCTGAAAAAGAAGCCCTTGAGAAACAGGTGAGGGAGCTTCGCAAACAAGCCACAGCTTTTAATACCATATATACGATTTGAGGTAGAAAATAATCAAGTATGTCGCAGGAGTGCCACATGCGACTTCGACCCTGACAAGGAAGCCCTTGAGAAACAGGTAATGGAGCTTCGCAAACATAACCATAGCTTGCAATACCAAATATACGATTCGAGGAAGCAAATAATCAAGTACGTCGCAGGAGTGCCATTTGCGACTTAGACCCTGACAAAGAAGACCTTGAGAAACAGGTGAGGGAGCTTCGCTAACAAACCATAGCTTTTAATACCAAATATACGATTTGAGGTAGCAAATAATCAAGTTTGTCGCAGGAGTGCCACATGCGACTTAGACCCTAACAAAGAAGCCCTTGAGAAACAGGTGAGGGAGCTTCGCAAACATAACCATAGCTTGCAATACCAAATATACGATTTGAGGTAGCAAATAATCAAGTATGTCGCAGGAGTGCCACATGCGACTTAGACCCTGACAAAGAAGCCCTTGTGAAACAGGTGAGGGAGCTTCGCAGACATAACCATAGCTTGCTATACCAAATATACGATTTGATGTAGCAAATATGCAAGTATACCGCAGGAGTGCCACATGCGACTTCGACCCTGACAAAGAAGCCCATGAGAAACAGGTGAGGGAGCTTCGCAAATAAACCATAGCTTGCTATACCAAATATGCGATTTGAGGTAGCAAATAATCAAGTATGTCGCAGGAGTACCACGTGCGACTTAGGCCCTGAAAAAGAAGCCATTGAGGAACAGGTGAGTGAGCTTCGTAAACATAACCATAGGTTGCTATACGAAATATACGAATTGAGGTAGCAAAAAGGCAAGTATGCCGAAGGAGTGCCACATGCGATTTCGACCCTGACAATGAAGTCCTTGAGAAACAGGTGAGGGAGCTTCTCAAATATAACCATAGCTTGCAATACCAAATATACGATTTGAGGTAGCAAATAATCAAGTATGTCGCAGGAGTACCACTTGCGACTTTGACCCCACAAAGAAGCCCTTGAGAAACAGGTGAGTGAGCTTCGCAAACAAACCATATCTTGCTATACCAAATATACGAATTGAGGTAGCAAAAATGCAAGTATGCCGCAGGAGTGCCACATGCGACTTCGACCCTGACAAAGAAGCCCTTGAGAAACAGGTGAGGGTGCTTCGCAAACAAACCATAGCTTGCAATACCAAATATACGATTTGAGGTAGAAAATAATCAAGTATGTCGCAGGAGTGGCACATGCGACTTAGAACCTGACAAAGAAGCCCTTGAGAAACAGGTGAGGGAGCTTTGCAAACATAACCATAGCTTGTAATACCAAACATACGATTTGAGGTAGCAAATAATCAAGTATGTCGCAGGAGTGCCACATGCGACTTAGACCCTGACAAAGAAGCCCTTGAGAAACAGGTGAGAGAGTTTGCAAACATAACCATAGCTTGCAATACCAAATATACGATTTGAGATAGCAAATAATCAAGTATGTCGCAGGAGTGCCACATGCGACTTAGACCCTGACAAAGAAGCCCTTGAGAAACAGGTGAGGGAGCTTCGCGAATATAACCATAGCTTGAAATACTAAATATACGATTTGAGGTAGAAAATATGCAAGCATGCCGCAGGAGTGCCTCATGCCACTTAGATCCTGACAAAGAAGCCGTTGAGAAACAGGTGAGGGAGCTTCGCAAATATAACCACAGCTTGCAATAACAAATATACGATTTGATTTAGCAAATAATCAAGTATGTCGCAGGAGTACCACATGCGACTTCGACCCCGACTAAGGAGCCCTAGAGAAACAGGTGAGTGAGCTTCGCAAACATAGCCATAGCTTGCTATAACAAATATACGATTTGAGTTAGCAAAAAGGCAAGTATGCCGCAGGAGTGCCACATACGACTACGACCCTGACAAAGAAGCCCTTGAGAAAGAGGTGAGGGAGCTTCGCAAACATAACCATAGCTTGTTTAACCAAATGTACGAATTGAGGTAGCAAAATGGCAATTATGCCGCGGGAGTGCCACTTGCGACTTCGACCCTGACAAAGAAACCCTTGAGAAACAGGTGATGGAGCTTCGCAAACATAACCATAGCCCGCTGTACCAAATATAAGAATTGAGGTAGCAAATTGCCAAGTATGCCGAAGGAGTGCCACATACGACTACGACCCTGACAAAGAAGCTCTGAGAAACAGGTGAGGGAGCTTCGCAAACATAACCATAGCTTGCAATACCAAATATACGATTTGAGGTAGCAAATAATCAAGTATGTTGCAGGAGTGCCACATGCGACTTAGACCCTGAAAAAGAAGCCCTTGAGAAACAGGTGAGGGAGCTTCGCAAACAAACCACAGCTTTTAATACCAAATATACGATATGAGTTAGCAAATAATCAAGTATGTCGCAGGAGTGCCACATGCGACTTAGACCCTAACAAAGAAGCCCTTGAGAAACAGGTGAGGCAGCTTCGCAAATATAACCATAGCTTGCAATACCAAATATACGATTTGAGGTAGCAAATAATCAAGTATGTCGCAGGAGTGCCGCATGCGACTTAGACCCTGACAAAGAAGCCCCTGAGAAACAGGTGAGGGAGCTTCGCAAACATAACCATAGCTTGCAATACCAAATATAAGATTTGAGGTAGCAAGTAGTCAAATAAGTCGCAGGAGTGCCACATGCGACTTAGACCTTGACAAAGAAGCCCTTGAGAAACAGGTGAGGGAGCTTCGCAAACAAACCATAGCTTGCTATTCCAAATATACGATTTGAGGTAGCAAATATGCAGGTATGCCGCAGGAGTGCCACATACGACTACGACCCTGACAAAGAAGCCCAGAGAAACAGGTGAGGGAGCTTCGCAAACATAACCATAGCTTGCTATACCAAATATACGAAATGAGGTAGCAAATAGGTAAGTATGCCGCAGGAGTGCCACATACGACTACGACTCTGACAAAGAAGCACTTGAGAAACAGGTGATTGAGCGTCGCAAACATAAACATAGCTAGCTATACCAAATATAAGAAATGAGGTAGCAAAAAGGAAAGTATGCCGCAGGAGTACCACATGCGACTTTGACCCCGACAAAGAAGGCCTAGAGAAACAGGTGAGGGAGCTTCGCAAACATAACCATAACTTGTAATACCAAATATACGATTTGAGGTAGCAAATCGGCAAGTATGCCGCAGGAGTGCCACATACGACTACGACCCTGACAAAGAAGCTCTTGAGAAACAGGTGAGGGAGCTTCGCAAACATAACCATAGCTTGCTATACGAAATATACGAATTGAGGTAGCAAAAAGGCAAGTATGCCGCAAGAGTGCCACATGCGACTTCGACCCTGATAATGAAGCCCTTGAGAAACAGGTGAGGGAGCTTCGCAAATATAACCATAGCTTGCAATACCAAATATACGATTTGAGATAGCAAATAATCAAGTATGTCGCAGGAGTGCCACATGCGACTTAGACATTGACAAAGAAGCCCTTGAGAAACAGATGAGGGAGCTTCGCAAACATAAACATAGCTTGCATTACCACATATACGATTTGAGGTAGCAAATAATCAAGTATGTCGCAGGAGTGCCACATGCGACTTAGACCCTGACAAAGAAGCCCTTGAGAAACAGGTGAGGGAGCTTCGCAGAAATAACCATAGCTTGCTTACCAAATATACGATTTGAGGTAGCAAATATGCAAGTATACCGCAGGAGTGCCACATGCGACTTCGACCCTGACAAAGAAGCCCATGAGAAACAGGTGAGGGAGCTTCGCAAATAAACCATAGCTTGCAATACCAATTATACGATTTGAGGTACAAAATAATCAAGTATGTCGCAGCAGTACCACGTGCGACTTAGGCCCTGACAAAGAAGCCATTGAGGAACAGGTTAGTGAGCTTCGTAAACATAACCATAGCTTGCTATACGAAATATACGAATTGAGGTAGCAAAAAGGCAAGTATGCCGAAGGAGTGCCACATGCGATTTCGACCCTGACAATGAAGTCCTTGAGAAACAGGTGAGGGAGCTTCTCAAATATAACCATAGCTTGCAATACCAAATATACGATTTGAGGTAGCAAATAATCAAGTATGTCGCAGGAGTACCACTTGCGACTTTGACCCCGCAAAGAAGCCCTTGAGAAACAGGTGAGTGAGCTTCGCAAACAAATCATATCTTGCTATACCAAATATACGAATTGAGGTAGCAAAAATGCAAGTATGCCGACGGAGTGCCACATACAACTTCGACCCTGACAAAGAAGCCCTTGAGAAACAGGTGAGGGTGCTTCGCAAACAAACTATAGCTTGCAATACCAATTATACGATTTGAGGTAAAAAATAATCAAGTATGTCGCAGGAGTGCCACATGCGACTTAGTCCCTGACAAAGAAGCCCTTGAGAAACAGGTGAGGGAGCTTTGCAAACATAACCATAGCTTGTAATACCAAACATACGATTTGAGGTAGCAAATAATCAAGTATGTCGCAGGAGTGCCACATGCGACTTAGACCCTGACAAAGAAGCCCTTGAGAAACAGGTGAGAGAGTTTGCAAACATAACCATAGCTTGCAATACCAAATATACGATTTGAGGTAGCAAATAATCAAGTATGTCGCAGGAGTGCCACATGCGACTTAGACCCTGACAAAGAAGCCCTTGAGAAACAGGTGAGGGAGCTTCGCGAATATAACCATAGCTTGAAATACTAAATATACGATTTGAGGTAGAAAATATGCAAGTATGCCGCAGGAGTGCCCCATGCCACTTAGATCCTGACAAAGAAGCCCTTGAGAAAGAGGTGAGGGAGCTTCGAAAATATAACCATAGCTTGCAATACCAAATGTACGATTTGATTTAGCAAATAATCAAGTATGTCGCAGGAGTACCACATGCGACTTCGACCCCGACAAAGGAGCCCTAGAGAAACAGGTGAGTGAGCTTCGCAAACATAACCATAGCTTGCTATAACAAATATACGATTTGAGGTAGCAAAAAGGCAAGTATGCCGCGGGAGTGCCACTTGCGACTTCGATCCTGACAAAGAAGCCCTTGAGAAACAGGTGATGGAGCTTCGCAAACATAACCATAGCCCGCTGTACCAAATATAAGAATTGAGGTAGCAAATTGGCAAGTATGCCGAAGGAGTGCCACATACGACTACGACCCTGACAAAGAAGCTCTGAGAAACAGGTGAGGGAGCTTCGCAAACATAACCATAGCTTGCAATACCAAATACACGATTTGAGGTAGCTAATAATCAAGTATGTTGCAGGAGTGCCACATGCGACTTAGACCCTGAAAAAGAAGCCCTTGAGAAACAGGTGAGGGAGCTTCGCAAACAAACCACAGCTTTTAATACCAAATATACGATTTGAGGTAGCAAATAATCAAGTATGTCGCAGGAGTGCCACATGCGACTTAGACCCTAACAAAGAAGCCCTTGAGAAACAGGTGAGGCAGCTTCGCAAATATAACCATAGCTTGCAATACCAAATATACGATTTGAGGTAGCAAATAATCAAGTATGTCGCAGGAGTGCCGCATGCGACTTAGACCCTGACAAAGAAGCCACTGAGAAACAGGTGAGGGAGCTTCGCAAACATAACAATAGCTTGCAATACCAAATATAAGATTTGAGGTAGCAAATAGTCAAATATGTCGCAGGAGTGCCACATGCGACTTAGACCTTGACAAAGAAGCCCTTGAGAAACAGGTGAGGGAGCTTCGCAAACAAACCATAGCTTGCTATTCCAAATATACGATTTGAGGTAGCAAATATGCAGGTATGCCGCAGGAGTGCCACCTACGACTACGACCCTGACAAAGAAGCCCAGAGAAACAGGTGAGGGAGCTTCGCAAACATAACCATAGCTTGCTATACCAAATATACGAAATGGGGTAGCAAATAGGTAAGTATGCCGCAGGAGTGCCACATACGACTACGACTCTGACAAAGAAGCACTTGAGAAACAGGTGATTGAGCGTCGCAAACATAAACATAGCTAGCTATACCAAATATAAGAAATGAGGTAGCAAAAAGGAAAGTATGCCGCAGGAGTACCACATGCGACTTTGACCCCGACAAAGAAGGCCTATAGAAACAGGTGAGGGAGCTTCGCAAACATAACGATAACTTGTAATACGAAATATACGATTTGAGGTAGCAAATAGGCAAGTATGCCGCAGGAGTGCCACATGCGACTTCGACCCTGACAAAGAAGCCCTTGAGAAACAGGTGAGGAAGCTTCGCAAACGTAACCATAGATTGCTATACCAAATATACGAATTGAGGTAGCCAAAAGGCAAGTATGCCGCAGGAGTGCCACATGCGACTTCGACACTGACAAAGGAGCCCTTGAGAAACAGGTGAGGGAGCTTCGCAGACATAACCATAGCTTGCTATACCAAATATACGATTTGAGGTAGCAAATATGCAAGTATACCGCAGGAGTGCCACTTGCGACTTAGACCCTGACAAAGAAGCCCCTGAGAAATAGGTGAGGGAGCTTCGCAAACATAACCATAGGTTGCAATACCAAATATACGATTTGAGGTAGAAAATAATCAAGTATGTCGCAGGAGTGCCACATGCGACTTCGACCCTGACAAAGAAGCCCTTGAGAAACCGGTAAGGGAGCTTCGCAAACATAACCATAGCTTGCGATACCAAATATACGATTCGAGGAAGCAAATAATCAAGTATGTCGCAGGAGTGCCATATGCGACTTAGACCCTGACAAAGAAGCCCTTGAGAAACAGGTGAGGGAGCTTCGCAAACAAACCATAGCTTTTAATACCAAATATACGATTTGAGGTAGCAAATAATCAAGTTTGTCGCAGGAGTGCCACATGCGACTTAGACCCTAACAAAGAAGCCCTTGAGAAACAGGTGAGGGAGCTTCGCAAACATAACCATAGCTTGCAATACCAAATATACGATTTGAGGTAGCAAATAATCAAGTATGTCGCAGGAGTGCCACATGCGACTTAGACCCTGACAAAGAAGCCTTTGAGAAACAGGTGAGGGAGCTTCGCAGACATAACCATAGCTTGCTATACCAAATATACGATTTGAGGTAGCAAATAATCAAGTATGTCGCAGGAGTTCCGCATGCGACTTGGACCCTGACAAAGAAGCCCCTGAGAAACAGGAGAGGGAGCTTCGCAAACATAACCATAGCTTGCAATACCAAATATAAGATTTGAGGTAGCAAGTAGTCAAATATGTCGCAGGAGTGCCACATGCGACTTAGACCTTGACAAAGAAGCCTTTGAGAAACAGGTGAGGGAGCTTCGCAAACAAACCATAGCTTGCTATTCCAAATATACGATTTGAGGTAGCAAATATGCAGGTATGCCGCAGGAGTGCCACATACGACTACGACCCTGACAAAGAAGCCCAGAGAAACAGGTGAGGGAGCTTCGCAAACATAACCATAGCTTGCTATACCAAATATACGAAATGAGGTAGCAAATAGGTAAGTATGCCGCAGGAGTGCCACATACGACTACGACTCTGACAAAGAAGCACTTGAGAAACAGGTGATTGAGCGTCGCAAACATCAACATAGCTAGCTATACCAAATATAAGAAATGAGGTAGCAAAAAGGAAAGTAGGCCGCAGGAGTACCACATGCGACTTTGACCCCGACAAAGAAGGCCTAGAGAAACAGGTGAGGGAGCTTCGCAAACATAACCATAACTTGTAATACCAAATATACGATTTGAGGTAGCAAATAGGCAAGTATGCCGCAGGAGTGCCACATACGACTACGACCCTGACAAAGAAGCTCTTGAGAAACAGGTGAGGGAGCTTCGCAAACATAACCATAGCTTGCTATACGAAATATACGAATTGAGGTAGCAAAAAGGCAAGTATGCCGCAAGAGTGCCACATGCGACCTCGACCCTGACAATGAAGCCCTTGAGAAACAGGTGAGGGAGCTTCGCAAATATAACCATAGCTTGCAATACCAAATATACGATTTGAGGTAGCAAATAATCAAGTATGTCGCAGGAGTGCCACATGCGACTTAGACCCTGACAAAGAAGCCCTTGAGAAACAGGTGAGGGAGCTTCGCGAATATAACCATAGCTTGAAATACTAAATATACGATTTGAGGTAGAAAATATGCAAGTATGCCGCAGGAGTGCCCCATGCCACTTAGATTCTGACAAAGAAGCCCTTGAGAAACAGGTGAGGGAGCTTCGCAAATATAACCATAGCTTGCAATACCAAATATACGATTTGAATTAGCAAATAATCGAGTATGTCGCAGGAGTACCACATGCGACTTCGACCCCGACAAAGGAGCCCTAGAGACACAGGTGAGTGAGCTTCGCAAACATAACCATAGCTTGCTATAACAAATATACGATTTGAGGTAGCAAAAAGGCAAGTATGCCGCAGGGGTGCCACATACGACTACGACTCTGACAAAGAAGCCCTTGAGAAAGAGGTGAGGGAGCTTCGCAAACATAACCATAGCTTGTTTTACCAAATGTACGAATTGAGGTAGCAAAATGGCAAGTATGCCGCGGGAGTGCCACTTGCGACTTCGACCCTGACAAAGAAGCCCTTGAGAAACAGGTGATGGAGCTTCGCAAACATAACCATAGCCCGCTGTACCAAATATAAGAATTGAGGTAGCAAATTGGCAAGTATGCCGAAGGAGTGCCACATACGACTACGACCCTGACAAAGAAGCTCTGAGAAACAGGTGAGGGAGGTTCGCAAACATAACCATAGCTTGCAATACCAAATATACGATTTGAGTTAGCTAATAATCAAGTATGTTGCAGGAGTGCCACATGCGACTTAGACCCTGAAAAAGGAGCCCTTGAGAAACAGGTGAGGGAGCTTCGCAAACAGACCACAGCTTTTAATACCAAATATACGATTTGAGGTAGCAAATAATCAAGTATGTCGCAGGAGTGCCACATGCGACTTAGACCCTAACAAAGAAGCCCTTGAGAAACAGGTGAGGCAGCTTCGCAACTATAACCATAGCTTGCAATACCAAATATACGATTTGAGGTAGCAAATAATCAAGTATGTCGCAGGAGTGCTGCATGCGACTTAGACCCTGACAAAGAAGCCCCTGAGAAACAGGTGAGGGAGCTTCGCAAACATAACCATAGCTTGCAATACCAAATATAAGATTTGAGGTAGCAAATAGTCAAATATGTCGCAGGAGTGCCACATGCGACTTAGAACTTGACAAAGAAGCCCTTGAGAAACAGGTGAGGGAGCTTCGCAAACAAACCATAGCTTGCTATTCCAAATATACGATTTGAGGTAGCAAATATGCAGGTATGCCGCAGGAGTGCCACATACGACTACGACCCTGACAAAGAAGCCCAGAGAAACAGGTGAGGGAGCTTCGCAAACATAACCATAGCTTGCTATACCAAATATACGAAATGAGGTAGCAAATAGGTAAGTATGCCGCAGGAGTGCCACATACGACTACGACTCTGACAAAGAAGCACTTGAGAAACAGGTGATTGAGCGTCGCAAACATAAACATAGCTAGCTATACCAAATATAAGAAATGAGGTAGCAAAAATGAAAGTATGCCGCAGGAGTACCACATGCGACTTTGACCCCGACAAAGAAGGCCTATAGAAACAGGTGAGGGAGCTTCGCAAACATAACCATAACTTGTAATACCAAATATACGATTTGAGGTAGCAAATAGGGAAGTATGCCGCAGGAGTGCCACATACGACTTAGACCCTGACAAAGAAGCCCTTGAGAAACAGGTGAGGGAGCTTCACAAACATAACCATAGCTTGCAATACCAAATATACGATTTGAGATAGCAAATAATCAAGTATGTCGCAGGAGTGCCACATGCGACTTAGACCCTGAAAAAGAAGCCCTTGAGAAACAGGTGAGGGAGCTTCGCAAATATAACCATAGCTTGCAATACCAAATATACGATTTGAGGTAGCAAATAATCAAGTATGTCGCAGGAGTGCCACATGCGACTTCGACCCTGACAAAGAAGCCCTTGAGAAACAGGTGAGGGAGCTTCGCAAACCTAACCATAGCTTGCTATACCAAATATACGAATTGAGGTAGCAAAAAGGCAAGTATGCCGCAGGAGTGCCACATGCGACTTCGACACTGACAAAGGAGCCCTTGAGAAACAGGTGAGGGAGCTTCGCAGACATAACCATAGCTTGCTATACCAAATATACGATTTGAGGTAGCAAATATGCAAGTATACCGCAGGAGTGCCACTTGCGACTTCGACCCTGACAAAGAAGCCCATGAGAAACAGGTGAGGGAGCTTCGCAAAGAAACCATAGCTTGCAATACCAAATATACGATTTGAGGTAGCAAATAATCAAGTATGTCGCAGGAGTACCACATGCGACTTAGACCCTGACAAAGAAGCCCCTGAGAAATAGGTGAGGGAGCTTCGCAAACATAACCATAGGTTGCAATACCAAATATACGATTTGAGGTAGAAAATAATCAAGTATGTCGCAGGAGTGCCACATGCGACTTCGACCCTGACAAAGAAGCCCTTAAGAAACAGGTAAGGGAGCTTCGCAAACATAACCATAGCTTGCAATACCAAATATACGATTCGAGGAAGCAAATAATCAAGTATGTCGCAGGAGTGCCATATGCGACTTAGACCCTGACAAAGAAGCCCTTGAGAAACAGGTGAGGGAGCTTCGCAAACAAACCATAGCTTTTAATACCAAATATACGATTTGAGGTAGCAAATAATCAAGTTTGTCGCAGGAGTGCCACATGCGACTTAGACCCTAACAAAGAAGCCCTTGAGAAACAGGTGAGGGAGCTTCTCAAACATAACCATAGCTTGCAATACCAAATATACGATATGAGGTAGCAAATATTCAAGTATGTCGCAGGAGTGCCACATGCGACTTAGACCTTGACAAAGAAGCCCTTGAGAAACAGGTGAGGGAGCTTCGCAAACAAACCATAGCTTGCTATTCCAAATATACGATTTGAGGTAGCAAATATGCAGGTATGCCGCAGGAGTGCCACATACGACTACGACCCTGACAAAGAAGCCCAGAGAAACAGGTGATGGAGCTTCGCAAACATAACCATAGCTTGCTATACCAAATATACGAAATGAGGTAGCAAATAGGTAAGTATGCCGCAGGAGTGCCACATACGACTACGACTCTGACAAAGAAGCACTTGAGAAACAGGTGATTGAGCGTCGCAAACATAAACATAGCTAGCTATACCAAATATAAGAAATGAGGTAGCAAAAAGGAAAGTATGCCGCAGGAGTACCACATGCGACTTTGACCCCGACAAAGAAGGCCTAGAGAAACAGGTGAGGGAGCTTCGCAAACAGACCACAGCTTTTAATACCAAATATACGATTTGAGGTAGCAAATAATCAAGTATGTCGCAGGAGTGCCACATGCGACTTAGACCCTAACAAAGAAGCCCTTGAGAAACAGGTGAGGCAGCTTCGCAACTATAACCATAGCTTGCAATACCAAATATACGATTTGAGGTAGCAAATAATCAAGTATGTCGCAGGAGTGCCGCATGCGACTTAGACCCTGACAAAGAAGCCCCTGAGAAACAGGTGAGGGAGCTTCGCAAACATAACCATAGCTTGCAATACCAAATATAAGATTTGAGGTAGCAAATAGTCAAATATGTCGCAGGAGTGCCACATGCGACTTAGAACTTGACAAAGAAGCCCTTGAGAAACAGGTGAGGGAGCTTCGCAAACAAACCATAGCTTGCTATTCCAAATATACGATTTGAGGTAGCAAATATGCAGGTATGCCGCAGGAGTGCCACATACGACTACGACCCTGACAAAGAAGCCCAGAGAAACAGGTGAGGGAGCTTCGCAAACATAACCATAGCTTGCTATACCAAATATACGAAATGAGGTAGCAAATAGGTAAGTATGCCGCAGGAGTGCCACATACGACTACGACTCTGACAAAGAAGCACTTGAGAAACAGGTGATTGAGCGTCGCAAACATAAACATAGCTAGCTATACCAAATATAAGAAATGAGGTAGCAAAAATGAAAGTATGCCGCAGGAGTACCACATGCGACTTTGACCCCGACAAAGAAGGCCTATAGAAACAGGTGAGGGAGCTTCGCAAACATAACCATAACTTGTAATACCAAATATACGATTTGAGGTAGCAAATAGGGAAGTATGCCGCAGGAGTGCCACATACGACTTAGACCCTGACAAAGAAGCCCTTGAGAAACAGGTGAGGGAGCTTCACAAACATAACCATAGCTTGCAATACCAAATATACGATTTGAGATAGCAAATAATCAAGTATGTCGCAGGAGTGCCACATGCGACTTAGACCCTGAAAAAGAAGCCCTTGAGAAACAGGTGAGGGAGCTTCGCAAATATAACCATAGCTTGCAATACCAAATATACGATTTGAGGTAGCAAATAATCAAGTATGTCGCAGGAGTGCCACATGCGACTTCGACCCTGACAAAGAAGCCCTTGAGAAACAGGTGAGGGAGCTTCGCAAACCTAACCATAGCTTGCTATACCAAATATACGAATTGAGGTAGCAAAAAGGCAAGTATGCCGCAGGAGTGCCACATGCGACTTCGACACTGACAAAGGAGCCCTTGAGAAACAGGTGAGGGAGCTTCGCAGACATAACCATAGCTTGCTATACCAAATATACGATTTGAGGTAGCAAATATGCAAGTATACCGCAGGAGTGCCACTTGCGACTTCGACCCTGACAAAGAAGCCCATGAGAAACAGGTGAGGGAGCTTCGCAAATAAACCATAGCTTGCAATACCAAATATACGATTTGAGGTAGCAAATAATCAAGTATGTCGCAGGAGTACCACATGCGACTTAGACCCTGACAATGAAGCCCCTGAGAAATAGGTGAGGGAGCTTCGCAAACATAACCATAGGTTGCAATACCAAATATACCATTTGAGGTAGACAATAATCAAGTATGTCGCAGGAGTGCCACATGCGACTTCGACCCTGACAAAGAAGCCCTTAAGAAACAGGTAAGGGAGCTTCGCAAACATAACCATAGCTTGCAATACCAAATATACGATTCGAGGAAGCAAATAATCAAGTATGTCGCAGGAGTGCCATATGCGACTTAGACCCTGACAAAGAAGCCCTTGAGAAACAGGTGAGGGAGCTTCGCAAACAAACCATAGCTTTTAGTACTAAATATACGATTTGAGGTAGCAAATAATCAAGTTTGTCGCAGGAGTGCCACATGCGACTTAGACCCTAACAAAGAAGCCCTTGAGAAACAGGTGAGGGAGCTTCGCAAACATAACCATAGCTTGCAATACCAAATATACGATATGAGGTAGCAAATAATCAATTATGTCGCAGGAGTGCCACATGCGACTTAGACCTTGACAAAGAAGCCCTTGAGAAACAGGTGAGGGAGCTTCGCAAACAAACCATAGCTTGCTATTCCAAATATACGATTTGAGGTAGCAAATATGCAGGTATGCCGCAGGAGTGCCACATACGACTACGACCCTGACAAAGAAGCCCAGAGAAACAGGTGATGGAGCTTCGCAAACATAACCATAGCTTGCTATACCAAATATACGAAATGAGGTAGCAAATAGGTAAGTATGCCGCAGGAGTGCCACATACGACTACGACTCTGACAAAGAAGCACTTGAGAAACAGGTGATTGAGCGTCGCAAACATAAACATAGCTAGCTATACCAAATATAAGAAATGAGGTAGCAAAAAGGAAAGTATGCCGCAGGAGTACCACATGCGACTTTGACCCCGACAAAGAAGGCCTAGAGAAACAGGTGAGGGAGCTTCGCAAACATAACCATAACTTGTAATACCAAATATACGATTTGAGGTAGCAAATAGGCAAGTATGCCGCAGGAGTGCCACATACGACTACGACCCTGACAAAGAAGCTCTTGAGAAACAGGTGAGGGAGCTTCGCAAACATAACCATAGCTTGCTATACGAAATATACGAATTGAGGTAGCAAAAAGGCAAGTATGCCGCAAGAGTGCCACATGCGACTTCGACCCTGACAATGAAGCCCTTGAGAAACAGGTGAGGGAGCTTCGCAAATATAACCATAGCTTGCAATACCAAATATACGATTTGAGATAGCAAATAATCAAGTATGTCGCAGGAGTGCCACATGCGACTTAGACATTGACAAAGAAGTCCTTGAGGAACAGGTGAGGGAGCTTCGCAAACATAACCATAGCTTGCATTACCACATATACGATTTGAGGTAGCAAATAATCAAGTATGTCGCAGGAGTGCCACATGCGACTTAGACCCTGACAAAGAAGCCCTTGAGAAACAGGTGAGGGAGCTTCGCAGGATAATGAGGATAATGAGCTCTGTCTTTTGCAAGCAGATAAGGTGGGTGGCTTTGTTGCCTTGCCTAGGTCTATGTACAATGAAAAAGCAGCTTCGGCGGTTACCAAGAACTTTGTCCTAGTGAAAAAAGGCCAAACAAGAGTTAAGACTAAAGCAGCCGAACTTTGCAAGCGTTTAAATCTGGAGAGGCTCGCAAGGGATATTGCAGTTAGTGAAAGTTCCGCGTTGCAGGTGTTCTTTAGTGTTAAAACCCATAAACCGGATTCCCCTTTCCGCACTATTGTGAACGAAGGTGGTACATGGCAGCATTGTGTCAGTAAGTTTCTTTTGAAGGTGTTGAATGGCCTTGTGATAAATGACCCCTTCCTCGTGAAGAACTCTACCGATATAGTTCGATTTTTTGAAGAGAATAGTGACGTGAAGTATGCCTTCTCTATCGATGTAGAAGAGCTCTTTTATGCTGTGCCTCACCCTGAATTGTTTGCTGCCGTCAAAGATTGCATTGATGAAAATGGTGCTGTGGCTTTCCAGAATGCAGCAGGTTTGACGGTAGACAACTTTTTAGGCCTTTTAGAATTTTATCTTCGTTCCACTTTTATCAAATTTGACGACCAGTTTTATTTACAAAAGAAGGGCATTTGCATTGGTTCATGCATCGCCCCTGGCTTGTGCAACATTTTTTTATCATATATTGATCGCTCTTTACACGATCATTTTAATCATTTTAACAATGACAAAGTCCTTAAAGTTTTTCGTTTTATGGACGACTTTTTAATTGTTTTAAACAACCTCTGCCCCATTTCTAATGAGCGTACACTGCAGTGTGTTCTTGATGATTTTAAACTACATGGCAGAGGGCTCAGTTTTACCTACGAACTTCCAGTCGAAGGGATTCTTCAGTTTTTAGACTTGAGGCTTATGTTCAGGGAAAAGCACGTCTGCTGGGCGTATTCTCCCCGAGCACAAAAAGAGCTCTTGCCGTACGACTCCTCTCACTCGAAAATAGTAAAGAGAGGCATAGCAACTCTCTGCTTGGATTTGGCGCTAAGGAAGTCGTGTGTCCATGAGATGCAGGCAAGTTTTGAGCATCAATTGGGTAGGCTGTTTTCAGCCGGCTTCCCTGGGTCGGTCGTGATGGCAGTCGCGGAAACGCTCCTCAAGAAAATGAATCCTGGTAAGCGCACATCTGCAGCAAAGACTATGGATGGTCAGCAAAAGCCGGAAGTGGTACCGTACCTGCACAAGGTATCCCACAACCTGAAAAAGGTGGCTAATAGGTTTGACGTGCCTATGGTTTTTTCAGCCCCTAAGAAACTTGCTCAGCTGAGCCGCCGCATTACTTGCGAAGACAAAAAAAGGGGCTGTCATAAGAACCACGAAAAACGGTTTGTGCAGTGCGCTATGAACGTCGTGTACAGGATTCCCCTGTCATGTGGCAAGGTGTACATCGGCCAGACAGGGCGCTGCGTAAACGATCGACTCCGGGAGCATGCTAAAGATATCTACAATAAGGAACGCACGAATTTAGTTGCCCACTGCATTGCTTGCACCAAGTGTGAGCCACGGTTCCGGAGTGCTTCAATCCTTGGCAGAAGTTGTCAAAAAACTGCCCGTGAAACTTTGGAAGCTTTCTTTATCAGGAAAGGGGGTCAGAACTGCGTTAGTGACACGTCTGTCGTTTTGTATAATGCTGAGATCAATTTCCTATCGCGTCATCTGCTGTGATTCCAAGTTCCTTGTTAGGTAGCGCTGGCGCAGGCCAGATATGTATTTATATGCCTCGATCTTTCTTCAATAAAGCAGATGTCAGTAGCGCCCGTGCTCGTCTTGTCTGTATCTCGTCCCGTCCTTTGCGCTAAAAATATGCCTGTAAAATAACCATAGCTTGCTATACCAAATATACGATTTGAGGTAGCAAATATGCAAGTATACCGCAGGAGTGCCACATGCGACTTCGACCCTGACAAAGAAGCCCATGAGAAACAGGTGAGGGAGCTTCGCAAATAAACCATAGCTTGCAATATCAAATATGCGATTTGAGGTAGCAAATAATCAAGTATGTCGCAGGAGTACCACGTGCGACTTAGGCCCTGACAAAGAAGCCATTGAGGAACAGGTGAGTGAGCTTCGTAAACATAACCATAGCTTGCTATACGAAATATACGAATTGAGGTAGTAAAAAGGCAAGTATGCCGAAGGAGTGCCACATGCGATTTCGACCCTAACAATGAAGTCCTTGAGAAACAGGTGAGGGAGCTTCTCAAATATAACCACAGCTTTTAATACCAAATATACGATTTGAGGTAGCAAATAATCAAGTATGTCGCAGGAGTGCTGCATGCGACTTAGACCCTGACAAAGAAGCCCCTGAGAAACAGGTGAGGGAGCTTCGCAAACATAACCATAGCTTGCAATACCAAATATAAGATTTGAGGTAGCAAATAGTCAAATATGTCGCAGGAGTGCCACATGCGACTTAGAACTTGACAAAGAAGCCCTTGAGAAACAGGTGAGGGAGCTTCGCAAACAAACCATAGCTTGCTATTCCAAATGTACGATTTGAGGTAGCAAATATGCAGGTATGCCGCAGGAGTGCCACATACGACTACGACCCTGACAAAGAAGCCCAGAGAAACAGGTGAGGGAGCTTCGCAAACATAACCATAGCTTGCTATACCAAATATACGAAATGAGGTAGCAAATAGGTAAGTATGCCGCAGGAGTGCCACATACGACTACGACTCTGACAAAGAAGCACTTGAGAAACAGGTGATTGAGCGTCGCAAACATAAACATAGCTAGCTATACCAAATATAAGAAATGAGGTAGCAAAAATGAAAGTATGCCGCAGGAGTACCACATGCGACTTTGACCCCGACAAAGAAGGCCTATAGAAACAGGTGAGGGAGCTTCGCAAACATAACCATAACTTGTAATACCAAATATACGATTTGAGGTAGCAAATAGGGAAGTATGCCGCAGGAGTGCCACATACGACTTAGACCCTGACAAAGAAGCCCTTGAGAAACAGGTGAGGGAGCTTCACAAACATAACCATAGCTTGCAATACCAAATATACGATTTGAGATAGCAAATAATCAAGTATGTCGCAGGAGTGCCACATGCGACTTAGACCCTGAAAAAGAAGCCCTTGAGAAACAGGTGAGGGAGCTTCGCAAATATAACCATAGCTTGCAATACCAAATATACGATTTGAGGTAGCAAATAATCAAGTATGTCGCAGGAGTGCCACATGCGACTTCGACCCTGACAAAGAAGCCCTTGAGAAACAGGTGAGGGAGCTTCGCAAACCTAACCATAGCTTGCTATACCAAATATACGAATTGAGGTAGCAAAAAGGCAAGTATGCCGCAGGAGTGCCACATGCGACTTCGACACTGACAAAGGAGCCCTTGAGAAACAGGTGAGGGAGCTTCGCAGACATAACCATAGCTTGCTATACCAAATATACGATTTGAGGTAGCAAATATGCAAGTATACCGCAGGAGTGCCACTTGCGACTTCGACCCTGACAAAGAAGCCCATGAGAAACAGGTGAGGGAGCTTCGCAAATAAACCATAGCTTGCAATACCAAATATACGATTTGAGGTAGCAAATAATCAAGTATGTCGCAGGAGTACCACATGCGACTTAGACCCTGACAAAGAAGCCCCTGAGAAATAGGTGAGGGAGCTTCGCAAACATAACCATAGGTTGCAATACCAAATATATGATTTGAGGTAGAAAATAATCAAGTATGTCGCAGGAGTGCCACATGCGACTTCGACCCTGACAAAGAAGCCCTTAAGAAACAGGTAAGGGAGCTGCGCAAACATAACCATAGCTTGCAATACCAAATATACGATTCGAGGAAGCAAATAATCAAGTATGTCGCAGGAGTGCCATATGCGACTTAGACCCTGACAAAGAAGCCCTTGAGAAACAGGTGAGGGAGCTTCGCAAACAAACCATAGCTTTTAATACCAAATATACGATTTGAGGTAGCAAATAATCAAGTTTGTCGCAGGAGTGCCACATGCGACTTAGACCCTAACAAAGAAGCCCTTGAGAAACAGGTGAGGGAGCTTCTCAAACATAACCATAGCTTGCAATACCAAATATACGATATGAGGTAGCAAATATTCAAGTATGTCGCAGGAGTGCCACATGCGACTTAGACCTTGACAAAGAAGCCCTTGAGAAACAGGTGAGGGAGCTTCGCAAACAAACCATAGCTTGCTATTCCAAATATACGATTTGAGGTAGCAAATATGCAGGTATGCCGCAGGAGTGCCACATACGACTACGACCCTGACAAAGAAGCCCAGAGAAACAGGTGATGGAGCTTCGCAAACATAACCATAGCTTGCTATACCAAATATACGAAATGAGGTAGCAAATAGGTAAGTATGCCGCAGGAGTGCCACATACGACTACGACTCTGACAAAGAAGCACTTGAGAAACAGGTGATTGAGCGTCGCAAACATAAACATAGCTAGCTATACCAAATATAAGAAATGAGGTAGCAAAAAGGAAAGTATGCCGCAGGAGTACCACATGCGACTTTGACCCCGACAAAGAAGGCCTAGAGAAACAGGTGAGGGAGCTTCGCAAACAGACCACAGCTTTTAATACCAAATATACGATTTGAGGTAGCAAATAATCAAGTATGTCGCAGGAGTGCCACATGCGACTTAGACCCTAACAAAGAAGCCCTTGAGAAACAGGTGAGGCAGCTTCGCAACTATAACCATAGCTTGCAATACCAAATATACGATTTGAGGTAGCAAATAATCAAGTATGTCGCAGGAGTGCCGCATGCGACTTAGACCCTGACAAAGAAGCCCCTGAGAAACAGGTGAGGGAGCTTCGCAAACATAACCATAGCTTGCAATACCAAATATAAGATTTGAGGTAGCAAATAGTCAAATATGTCGCAGGAGTGCCACATGCGACTTAGAACTTGACAAAGAAGCCCTTGAGAAACAGGTGAGGGAGCTTCGCAAACAAACCATAGCTTGCTATTCCAAATATACGATTTGAGGTAGCAAATATGCAGGTATGCCGCAGGAGTGCCACATACGACTACGACCCTGACAAAGAAGCCCAGAGAAACAGGTGAGGGAGCTTCGCAAACATAACCATAGCTTGCTATACCAAATATACGAAATGAGGTAGCAAATAGGTAAGTATGCCGCAGGAGTGCCACATACGACTACGACTCTGACAAAGAAGCACTTGAGAAACAGGTGATTGAGCGTCGCAAACATAAACATAGCTAGCTATACCAAATATAAGAAATGAGGTAGCAAAAATGAAAGTATGCCGCAGGAGTACCACATGCGACTTTGACCCCGACAAAGAAGGCCTATAGAAACAAGTGAGGGAGCTTCGCAAACATAACCATAACTTGTAATACCATATATACGATTTGAGGTAGCAAATAGGGAAGTATGCCGCAGGAGTGCCACATACGACTTAGACCCTGACAAAGAAGCCCTTGAGAAACAGGTGAGGGAGCTTCACAAACATAACCATAGCTTGCAATACCAAATATACGATTTGAGATAGCAAATAATCAAGTATGTCGCAGGAGTGCCACATGCGACGTAGACCCTGAAAAAGAAGCCCTTGAGAAACAGGTGAGGGAGCTTCGCAAATATAACCATAGCTTGCAATACCAAATATACGATTTGAGGTAGCAAATAATCAAGTATGTCGCAGGAGTGCCACATGCGACTTCGACCCTGACAAAGAAGCCCTTGAGAAACAGGTGAGGGAGCTTCGCAAACCTAACCATAGCTTGCTATACCAAATATACGAATTGAGGTAGCAAAAAGGCAAGTATGCCGCAGGAGTGCCACATGCGACTTCGACACTGACAAAGGAGCCCTTGAGAAACAGGTGAGGGAGCTTCGCAGACATAACCATAGCTTGCTATACCAAATATACGATTTGAGGTAGCAAATATGCAAGTATACCGCAGGAGTGCCACTTGCGACTTCGACCCTGACAAAGAAGCCCATGAGAAACAGGTGACGGAGCTTCGCAAATAAACCATAGCTTGCAATACCAAATATACGATTTGAGGTAGCAAATAATCAAGTATGTCGCAGGAGTACCACATGCGACTTAGACCCTGACAATGAAGCCCCTGAGAAATAGGTGAGGGAGCTTCGCAAACATAACCATAGGTTGCAATACCAAATATACGATTTGAGGTAGCAAATATGCAAGTATACCGCAGGAGTGCCACTTGCGACTTCGACCCTGACAAAGAAGCCCATGAGAAACAGGTGACGGAGCTTCGCAAATAAACCATAGCTTGCAATACCAAATATACGATTTGAGGTAGCAAATAATCAAGTATGTCGCAGGAGTACCACATGCGACTTAGACCCTGACAATGAAGCCCCTGAGAAATAGGTGAGGGAGCTTCGCAAACATAACCATAGGTTGCAATACCAAATATACGATTTGAGGTAGAAAATAATCAAGTATGTCGCAGGAGTGCCACATGCGACTTCGACCCTGACAAAGAAGCCCTTAAGAAACAGGTAAGGGAGCTTCGCAAACATAACCATAGCTTGCAATACCAAATATACGATTCGAGGAAGCAAATAATCAAGTATGTCGCAGGAGTGCCATATGCGACTTAGACCCTGACAAAGAAGCCCTTGAGAAACAGGTGAGGGAGCTTCGCAAACAAACCATAGCTTTTAATACTAAATATACGATTTGAGGTAGCAAATAATCAAGTTTGTCGCAGGAGTGCCACATGCGACTTAGACCCTAACAAAGAAGCCCTTGAGAAACAGGTGAGGGAGCTTCGCAAACATAACCATAGCTTGCAATACCAAATATACGATATGAGGTAGCAAATAATCAATTATGTCGCAGGAGTGCCACATGCGACTTAGACCTTGACAAAGAAGCCCTTGAGAAACAGGTGAGGGAGCTTCGCAAACAAACCATAGCTTGCTATTCCAAATATACGATTTGAGGTAGCAAATATGCAGGTATGCCGCAGGAGTGCCACATACGACTACGACCCTGACAAAGAAGCCCAGAGAAACAGGTGATGGAGCTTCGCAAACATAACCATAGCTTGCTATACCAAATATACGAAATGAGGTAGCAAATAGGTAAGTATGCCGCAGGAGTGCCACATACGACTACGACTCTGACAAAGAAGCACTTGAGAAACAGGTGATTGAGCGTCGCAAACATAAACATAGCTAGCTATACCAAATATAAGAAATGAGGTAGCAAAAAGGAAAGTATGCCGCAGGAGTACCACATGCGACTTTGACCCCGACAAAGAAGGCCTAGAGAAACAGGTGAGGGAGCTTCGCAAACATAACCATAACTTGTAATACCAAATATACGATTTGAGGTAGCAAATAGGCAAGTATGCCGCAGGAGTGCCACATACGACTACGACCCTGACAAAGAAGCTCTTGAGAAACAGGTGAGGGAGCTTCGCAAACATAACCATAGCTTGCTATACGAAATATACGAATTGAGGTAGCAAAAAGGCAAGTATGCCGCAAGAGTGCCACATGCGACTTCGACCCTGACAATGAAGCCCTTGAGAAACAGGTGAGGGAGCTTCGCAAATATAACCATAGCTTGCAATACCAAATATACGATTTGAGATAGCAAATAATCAAGTATGTCGCAGGAGTGCCACATGCGACTTAGACATTGACAAAGAAGTCCTTGAGGAACAGGTGAGGGAGCTTCGCAAACATAACCATAGCTTGCATTACCACATATACGATTTGAGGTAGCAAATAATCAAGTATGTCGCAGGAGTGCCACATGCGACTTAGACCCTGACAAAGAAGCCCTTGAGAAACAGGTGAGGGAGCTTCGCAGGATAATGAGGATAATGAGCTCTGTCTTTTGCAAGCAGATAAGGTGGGTGGCTTTGTTGCCTTGCCTAGGTCTATGTACAATGAAAAAGCAGCTTCGGCGGTTACCAAGAACTTTGTCCTAGTGAAAAAAGGCCAAACAAGAGTTAAGACTAAAGCAGCCGAACTTTGCAAGCGTTTAAATCTGGAGAGGCTCGCAAGGGATATTGCAGTTAGTGAAAGTTCCGCGTTGCAGGTGTTCTTTAGTGTTAAAACCCATAAACCGGATTCCCCTTTCCGCACTATTGTGAACGAAGGTGGTACATGGCAGCATTGTGTCAGTAAGTTTCTTTTGAAGGTGTTGAATGGCCTTGTGATAAATGACCCCTTCCTCGTGAAGAACTCTACCGATATAGTTCGATTTTTTGAAGAGAATAGTGACGTGAAGTATGCCTTCTCTATCGATGTAGAAGAGCTCTTTTATGCTGTGCCTCACCCTGAATTGTTTGCTGCCGTCAAAGATTGCATTGATGAAAATGGTGCTGTGGCTTTCCAGAATGCAGCAGGTTTGACGGTAGACAACTTTTTAGGCCTTTTAGAATTTTATCTTCGTTCCACTTTTATCAAATTTGACGACCAGTTTTATTTACAAAAGAAGGGCATTTGCATTGGTTCATGCATCGCCCCTGGCTTGTGCAACATTTTTTTATCATATATTGATCGCTCTTTACACGATCATTTTAATCATTTTAACAATGACAAAGTCCTTAAAGTTTTTCGTTTTATGGACGACTTTTTAATTGTTTTAAACAACCTCTGCCCCATTTCTAATGAGCGTACACTACAGTGTGTTCTTGATGATTTTAAACTACATGGCAGAGGGCTCAGTTTTACCTACGAACTTCCAGTCGAAGGGATTCTTCAGTTTTTAGACTTGAGGCTTATGTTCAGGGAAAAGCACGTCTGCTGGGCGTATTCTCCCCGAGCACAAAAAGAGCTCTTGCCGTACGACTCCTCTCACTCGAAAATAGTAAAGAGAGGCATAGCAACTCTCTGCTTGGATTTGGCGCTAAGGAAGTCGTGTGTCCATGAGATGCAGGCAAGTTTTGAGCATCAATTGGGTAGGCTGTTTTCAGCCGGCTTCCCTGGGTCGGTCGTGATGGCAGTCGCGGAAACGCTCCTCAAGAAAATGAATCCTGGTAAGCGCACATCTGCAGCAAAGACTATGGATGGTCAGCAAAAGCCGGAAGTGGTACCGTACCTGCACAAGGTATCCCACAACCTGAAAAAGGTGGCTAATAGGTTTGACGTGCCTATGGTTTTTTCAGCCCCTAAGAAACTTGCTCAGCTGAGCCGCCGCATTACTTGCGAAGACAAAAAAAGGGGCTGTCATAAGAACCACGAAAAACGGTTTGTGCAGTGCGCTATGAACGTCGTGTACAGGATTCCCCTGTCATGTGGCAAGGTGTACATCGGCCAGACAGGGCGCTGCGTAAACGATCGACTCCGGGAGCATGCTAAAGATATCTACAATAAGGAACGCACGAATTTAGTTGCCCACTGCATTGCTTGCACCAAGTGTGAGCCACGGTTCCGGAGTGCTTCAATCCTTGGCAGAAGTTGTCAAAAAACTGCCCGTGAAACTTTGGAAGCTTTCTTTATCAGGAAAGGGGGTCAGAACTGCGCTAGTGACACGTCTGTCGTTTTGTATAATGCTGAGATCAATTTCCTATCGCGTCATCTGCTGTGATTCCAAGTTCCTTGTTAGGTAGCGCTGGCGCAGGCCAGATATGTATTTATATGCCTCGATCTTTCTTCAATAAAGCAGTTGTCAGTAGCGCCCGTGCTCGTCTTGTCTGTATCTCGTCCCGTCCTTTGCGCTAAAAATATGCCTGTAAAATAACCATAGCTTGCTATACCAAATATACGATTTGAGGTAGCAAATATGCAAGTATACCGCAGGAGTGCCACATGCGACTTCGACCCTGACAAAGAAGCCCATGAGAAACAGGTGAGGGAGCTTCGCAAATAAACCATAGCTTGCAATATCAAATATGCGATTTGAGGTAGCAAATAATCAAGTATGTCGCAGGAGTACCACGTGCGACTTAGGCCCTGACAAAGAAGCCATTGAGGAACAGGTGAGTGAGCTTCGTAAACATAACCATAGCTTGCTATACGAAATATACGAATTGAGGTAGTAAAAAGGCAAGTATGCCGAAGGAGTGCCACATGCGATTTCGACCCTAACAATGAAGTCCTTGAGAAACAGGTGAGGGAGCTTCTCAAATATAACCACAGCTTTTAATACCAAATATACGATTTGAGGTAGCAAATAATCAAGTATGTCGCAGGAGTGCCACATGCCACTTAGACCCTAACAAAGAAGCCCTTGAGAAACAGGTGAGGCAGCTTCGCAAATATAACTATAGCTTGCAATACCAAATATACGATTTGAGGTAGCAAATAATCAAGTATGTCGCAGGAGTGCCGCATGCGACTTAGACCCTGACAAAGAAGCCCCTGAGAAACAGGTGAGGGAGCTTCGCAAACAAACCATAGCTTGCTATTCCAAATATACGATTTGAGGTAGCAAATATGCAGGTATGCCGCAGGAGTGCCACATACGACTACGACCCTGACAAAGAAGCCCACAGAAACAGGTGAGGGAGCTTCGCAAACATAACCATAGCTTGTAATACCAAACATACGATTTGAGGTAGCAAATAATCAAGTATGTTGCAGGAGTGCCACATGCGACTTAGACCCTGACAAAGAAGCCCTTGAGAAACAGGTGAGAGAGTTTGCAAACATAACCATAGCTTGCAATACCAAATATACGATTTGAGGTAGCAAATAATCAAGTATGTCGCAGGAGTGCCACATGCGACTTAGACCCTGACAAAGAAGCCCTTGAGAAACAGGTGAGGGAGCTTCGCAAATATAACCATAGCTTGCAATACAAAATATACGATTTGATTTAGCAAATAATCAAGTATGTCGCAGGAGTACCACATGCGACTTCGACCCCGACAAAGGAGCCCTAGAGAAACAGGTGAGTGAGCTTCGCAAACATAACCATAGCTTGCTATAACAAATATACGATTTGAGGTAGCAAAAAGGCAAGTATGCCGCAGGAGTGCCACATACGACTACGACCCTGACAAAGAAGCCCTTGAGAAAGAGGTGAGGGAGCTTCGCAAACATAACCATAGCTTGTTTTACCAAATGTACGAATTAAGGTAGCAAAATGGCAAGTATGCCGCGGGAGTGCCACTTGCGACTTCGACCCTGACAAAGAAGCCCTTGAGAAACAGGTGATGGAGCTTCGCAAACATAACCATAGCCCGCTGTACCAAATATAAGAATTGAGGTAGCAAATTGGCAAGTATGCCGCAGGAGTGCCACATACGACTACGACCCTGACAAAGAAGCTCTGAGAAACAGGTGAGGGAGCTTCGCAAACATAACCATAGCTTGCAATACCAAATATAAGATTTGAGTTTGCAAATAGTCAAATATGTCGCAAGAGTGCCACATGCGACTTAGACCTTGACAAAGAAGCCCTTGAGAAACAGGTGAGGGAGCTTCGCAAACAAACCATAGCTTGCTATTCCAAATATACGATTTGAGGTAGCAAATATGCAGGTATGCCGCAGGAGTGCCACATACGACTACGACCCTGACAAAGAAGCCTAGAGAAACAGGTGAGGGAGCTTCGCAAACATAACCATAGCTTGCTATACCAAATATACGAAATGAGGTAGCAAATAGGTAAGTATGCCGCAGTACTGCCACATACGACTACTACTCTGACAAAGAAGCACTTGAGAAACAGGTGATTGAGCGTCGCAAACATAAACATAGCTAGCTATACCAAATATAAGAAATGAGGTAGCAAAAAGGAAAGTATGCCGCAGGAGTACCACATGCGACTTTGACCCCGACAAAGAAGGCCTAGAGAAACAGGTGAGGGAGCTTCGCAAACATAACCATAACTTGTAATACCAAATATACGATTTGAGGTAGCAAATAGGCAAGTATGCCGCAGGAGTGCCACATACGACTTAGACCCTGACAAAGAAGCCCTTGAGAAACAGGTGAGGGAGCTTCACTAACATAACCATAGCTTGCATTACCAAATATACGATTTGAGATAGCAAATAATCAAGTATGTCGCAGGAGTGCCACATGCGACTTAGACCCTGAAAAAGAAGCCCTTGAGAAACAGGTGAGGGAGCTTCGCAAATATAACCATAGCTTGCAATACCAAATATAAGATTTGAGGTAGCAAATAATCAAGTATGTCGCAGGAGTGCCACATGCGACTTCGACCCTGACAAAGAAGCCCTTGAGAAACAGGTGAGGGAGCTTCGCAAACCTAACCATAGCTTGCTATACCAAATATACGAATTGAGGTAGCAAAAAGGCAAGTATGCCGCAGGAGTGCCACATGCGACTTCGGCACTGACAAAGGAGCCCTTGAGAAACAGGTGAAGGAGCTTCGCAGACATAACCATAGCTTGCTATACCAAATATACGATTTGAGGTAGCAAATATGCAAGTATACCGCAGGAGTGCCACTTGCGACTTCGACCCTGACAAAGAAGCCCATGAGAAACAGGTGAGGGAGCTTCGCAAATAAACCATAGCTTGCAATACCAAATATACGATTTGAGGTAGCAAATAATCAAGTATGTCGCAGGAGTACCACATGCGACTTAGACCCTGACAAAGAAGCCCCTGAGAAATAGGTGAGGGAGCTTCGCAAACATAATAATAGGTTGCAATACCAAATATACGATTTGAGGTAGAAAATAATCAAGTATGTCGCAGGAGTGCCACATGCGACTTCGACCCTGACAAAGAAGCCCTTGAGAAACAGGTGAGTGAGCTTCGCAAACAAACCATATCTTGCTATACCAAATATACGAATTGAGGTAGCAAAAATGCAAGTATGCCGCAGGAGTGCCACATGCGACTTCGACCCTGACAAAGAAGCCCTTGAGAAACAGGTGAGGGTGCTTCGCAAACAAACCATAGCTTGCAATACCAAATATACGATTTGAGGTAGAAAATAATCAAGTATGTCGCAGGAGTGCCACATGCGACTTAGACCCTGACAAAGAAGCCCTTGAGAAACAGGTGAGGGAGCTTTGCAAACATAACCTTAGCTTGTAATACCAAACATACGATTTGAGGTAGCAAATAATCAAGTATGTCGCAGGAGTGCCACATGCGACTTAGACCCTGACAAAGAAGCCCTTGAGAAACAGGTGAGAGAGTTTGCAAACATAACCATAGCTTGCAATACCAAATATACGATTTGAGGTAGCAAATAATCAAGTATGTCGCAGGAGTGCCACATGCGAGTTAGACCCTGACAAAGAAGCCCTTGAGAAACATGTGAGGGAGCTTCGCGAATATAACCATAGCTTGAAATACTAAATATACGATTTGAGGTAGAAAATATGCAAGTATGCCGCAGGAGTGCCCCTTGCCACATAGATCCTGAAAAAAAAGCCCTTGAGAAACAGGTGAGGGAGCTTCGCAAATATAACCATAGCTTGCAATACCAAATATACGATTTGATTTAGCAAATAATCAAGTATGTCGCAGGAGTACCACATGCGATTTCGACCCCGACAAAGGAGCCCTAGAGAAACAGGTGAGTGAGCTTCGCCAACATAACCATAGCTTGCTATAACAAATATACGATTTGAGGTAGCAAAAAGGCAAGTATGCCGCAGGAGTGCCACATACGACTACGACCATGACAAAGAAGCCCTTGAGAAAGAGGTGAGGGAGCTTCGAAAACATAACCATAGCTTGTTTTACCAAATGTACGAATTGAGGTAGCAAAATGGCAAGTATGCCGCGGGAGTGCCACTTGCGACTTCGACCCTGACAAAGAAGCCCATGAGAAACAGGTGAGGGAGCTTCGCAAATAAACCATAGCTTGCAATACCAAATATACGATTTGAGGTAGCAAATAATCAAGTATGTCGCAGGAGTACCACATGCGACTTAGACCCTGACAAAGAAGCCCCTGAGAAATAGGTGAGGGAGCTTCGCAAACATAATAATAGGTTGCAATACCAAATATACGATTTGAGGTAGAAAATAATCAAGTATGTCGCAGGAGTGCCACATGCGACTTCGACCCTGACAAAGAAGCCCTTGAGAAACAGGTGATGGAGCTTCGCAAACATAACCATAGCCCGCTGTACCAAAAATAAGAATTGAGGTAGCAAATTGGCAAGTATGCCGAAGGAGTGCCACATACGACTACGACCCTGACAAAGAAGCTCTGAGAAACAGGTGAGGGAGCTTCGCAAACATAACCATAGCTTGCATTACCAAATATACGATTTGAGGTAGCAAATAATCAAGTATGTTGCAGGAGTGCCACATGCGACTTAGACCCTGAAAAAAAAGCCCTTGAGAAACAGGTGAGGGAGCTTCGCAAACAAACCACAGCTTTAAATACCAAATATACGATTTGAGGTAGCAAATAATCAAGTATGTCGCAGGAGTGGCACATGCGACTTAGACCCTGACAAAGAAGCCCTTAAGAAACAGGTGAGGGAGCTTCGCAAACATAACCATAGCTTGCAATACCAAATATACGATTTGAGGTAGCAAATAATCAAGTATGTTGCAGGAGTGCCACATGCGACTTAGACCCTGAAAAAGAAGCCCTTGAGAAACAGGTGAGGGAGCTTCGCAAACAAACCACAGCTTTTAATACCAAATATACGATTTGAGGTAGCAAATAATCAAGTATGCCGAAGGAGTGCCACATGCGATTTCGACCCTGACAATGAAGTCCTTGAGAAACAGGTGAGGGAGCTTCTCAAATATAACCATAGCTTGCAATACCAAATATACGATTTGAGGTAGCAAATAATCAAGTATGTCGCAGGAGTACCACTTGCGACTTTGACCCCACAAAGAAGCCCTTGAGAAACAGGTGAGTGAGCTTCGCAAACAAACCATATCTTGCTATACCAAATATACGAATTGAGGTAGCAAAAATGCAAGTATGCCGCAGGAGTGCCACATGCGACTTCGACCCTGACAAAGAAGCCCTTGAGAAACAGGTGAGGGTGCTTCGCAAACAAACCATAGCTTGCAATACCAAATATACGATTTGAGGTAGAAAATAATCAAGTATGTCGCAGGAGTGGCACATGCGACTTAGACCCTGACAAAGAAGCCCTTAAGAAACAGGTGAGGGAGCTTTGCAAACATAACCATAGCTTGTAATACCAAACATACGATTTGAGGTAGCAAATAATCAAGTATGTCGCAGGAGTGCCACATGCGACTTAGACCCTGACAAAGAAGCCCTTGAGAAACAGGTGAGAGAGCTTCGCAAATATAACCATAGCTTGCAATACCAACTATAAGATTTGAGGTAGCAAATATGCAGGTATGCTGCAGGAGTGCCACATACGACTACGACCCTGACAAAGAAGCCCAGAGAAACAGGTGAGGGAGCTTCGCAATCATAACCATAGCTTGCTATACCAAATATACGAAATGAGGTAGCAAATAGGTAAGTATGCCGCAGGAGTGCCACATACGACTACGACTCTGACAAAGAAGCACTTGAGAAACAGGTGATTGAGCGTCGCAAACATATACATAGCTAGCTATACCAAATATAAGAAATGAGGTAGCAAAAAGGAAAGTATGCCGCAGGAGTACCACATGCGACTTTGACCCCGACAAAGAAGGCCTAGAGAAACAGGTGAGGGAGCTTCGCAAACATAACCATAACTTGTAATACCAAATATACGATTTGAGGTAGCAAATAGGCAAGTATGCCGCAAGAGTGCCACATGCGACTTCGACCCTGACAATGAAGCCCTTGAGAAACAGGTGAGGGAGCTTCGCAAATATAACCATAGCTTGCAATACCAAATATACGATTTGAGATTGCAAATAATCAAGTATGTCGCAGGAGTGCCACATGCGACTTAGACATTGACAAAGAAGCCCTTGAGAAACAGGTGAGGGAGCTTCGATAACAAACCATAGCTAGCAATACCAAATATACGATTTGAGGTAGCGAATAATCAAGTATGCTGCAGGAGTGACACATGCGACTTTGACCCTGACAAAGAAGCCCTTGAGAAAGAGGTGAGGGAGCTTCGCAAACATGACCATAGCTTGCAATACCATCTATATGATGAGGTAGCGAATAGGCAAGTATGCTGCAGGAGTGACACATACGACTACGACCCTGACAAAGAAGCCCTTGAGAAACAGGTGAGGGAGCTTCGCAAACAAACCATATCTTGCAATACCAAATATACGATTTGAGGTAGCAAATAATCAAGTATGCCGCAGGAGTGCCACATACGACTACGACCCTGACAAAGAAGCACTTGAGAAACAGGTGATTGAGCCTCGCAAACATAAACATAGCTAGCTATACCAAATATAAGAAATGAGGTAGCAAAAAGGAAAGTATGCCGCAGGAGTACCACATGCGACTTAGACCCCGACAAAGAAGCCCTTGTGAAACAGGTGAAGGAGCTTAGCAAACATAACCATAGCTTGCAATACCAAATATACGATTTGAGGTAGAAAATAATAAAGTATGTCGCAGGAGTGCCACATGCGACTTAGACCCTGACAAAGATGCCCTTGAGAAACAGGTGAGGGAGCTTTGCAAACATAACCATAGCTTGCAATACCAAACATACGATTTGAGGTAGCAAATAATCAAGTATGCCACAGGAGTATCACATACGACTTAGACCCTGACAAAGAAGCCCTTGAGAATCAGGTGAGAGAGCTTCGCAAACATAACCATAGCTTGCTCTACCAAATATACATTTGGGGTAGCAAATAATCAAGTATGCCGCAGGAGTGCCACATGCGACTTCGACCCTGACAAAGAAGCCCTTGAGAAACGGGTGAGGGAGCTTCGGAAACAAACCATATCTTGCTATACCAAATATACGAATTGAGGTAGCAAAAAGGCAAGTATGCCGAAGGAGTGCCACATACGACTACGACCCTGACAAAGAAGCTCTGAGAAACAGGTGAGGGAGCTTCGCAAACATAACCATAGCTTGCAATACCAAATATACGATTTGAGGTAGCAAATAATCAAGTATGTTGCAGGAGTGCCACATGCGACTTAGACCCTGAAAAAGAAGCCCTTGAGAAACAGGTGAGGGAGCTTCGCAAACAAACCACAGCTTTTAATACCAAATATACGATTTGAGGTAGCAAATAATCAAGTATGTCGCAGGAGTGCCTCATGCGACTTCGACCCTGACAAAGAAGCCCTTGAGAAACAGGTAAGGGAGATTCGCAAACATAACCATAGCTTGCAATACCAAATATACGATTCGAGGAAGCAAATAATCAAGTACGTCGCAGGAGTGCCATATGCGACTTAGACCCTGACAAAGAAGACCTTGAGAAACAGGTGAGGGAGCTTCGCTAACAAACCATAGCTTTTAATACCAAATATACGATTTGAGGTAGCAAATAATCAAGTTTGTCGCAGGAGTGCCACATGCGACATAGACCCTAACAAAGAAGCCCTTGAGAAACAGGTGAGGGAGCTTCGCAAACATAACCATAGCTTGCAATACCAAATATACGATTTGAGGTAGCAAATAATCAAGTATGTCGCAGGAGTGGCACATGCGACTTAGACCCTGACAAAGAAGCCCTTGAGAAACAGGTGAGGGAGCTTTGCAAACATAACCATAGCTTGTAATACCAAACATACGATTTGAGGTAGCAAATAATCAAGTATGTCGCAGGAGTGCCACATGCGACTTAGACCCTGACAAAGAAGCCCTTGAGAAACAGGTGAGAGAGTTTGCAAACATAACCATAGCTTGCAATACCAAATATACGATTTGAGGTAGCAAATAATCAAGTATGTCGCAGGAGTGCCACATGCGACTTAGACCCTGACAAAGAAGCCCTTGAGAAACAGGTGAGGGAGCTTCGCGAATATAACCATAGCTTTAAATACGAAATATACGATTTGAGGTAGAAAATATGCAAGCATGCCGCAGGAGTGCCCCATGCCACTTAGATCCTGACAAAGAAGCCGTTGAGAAACAGGTGAGGGAGCTTCGCAAACATAACCATAGCTTGCAATACCAAATATACGATTTGAGGTAGCAAATAATCAAGTATGTTGCAGGAGTGCCACATGCGACTTAGACCCTGAAAAAGAAGCCCTTGAGAAACAGGTGAGGGAGCTTCGCAAACAAACCACAGCTTTTAATACCAAATATACGATTTGAGGTAGCAAATAATCAAGTATGCCGAAGGAGTGCCACATGCGATTTCGACCCTGACAATGAAGTCCTTGAGAAACAGGTGAGGGAGCTTCTCAAATATAACCATAGCTTGCAATACCAAATATACGATTTGAGGTAGCAAATAATCAAGTATGTCGCAGGAGTACCACTTGCGACTTTGACCCCACAAAGAAGCCCTTGAGAAACAGGTGAGTGAGCTTCGCAAACAAACCATATCTTGCTATACCAAATATACGAATTGAGGTAGCAAAAATGCAAGTATGCCGCAGGAGTGCCACATGCGACTTCGACCCTGACAAAGAAGCCCTTGAGAAACAGGTGAGGGTGCTTCGCAAACAAACCATAGCTTGCAATACCAAATATACGATTTGAGGTAGAAAATAATCAAGTATGTCGCAGGAGTGGCACATGCGACTTAGACCCTGACAAAGAAGCCCTTAAGAAACAGGTGAGGGAGCTTTGCAAACATAACCATAGCTTGTAATACCAAACATACGATTTGAGGTAGCAAATAATCAAGTATGTCGCAGGAGTGCCACATGCGACTTAGACCCTGACAAAGAAGCCCTTGAGAAACAGGTGAGAGAGCTTCGCAAATATAACCATAGCTTGCAATACCAACTATAAGATTTGAGGTAGCAAATATGCAGGTATGCTGCAGGAGTGCCACATACGACTACGACCCTGACAAAGAAGCCCAGAGAAACAGGTGAGGGAGCTTCGCAATCATAACCATAGCTTGCTATACCAAATATACGAAATGAGGTAGCAAATAGGTAAGTATGCCGCAGGAGTGCCACATACGACTACGACTCTGACAAAGAAGCACTTGAGAAACAGGTGATTGAGCGTCGCAAACATAAACATAGCTAGCTATACCAAATATAAGAAATGAGGTAGCAAAAAGGAAAGTATGCCGCAGGAGTACCACATGCGACTTTGACCCCGACAAAGAAGGCCTAGAGAAACAGGTGAGGGAGCTTCGCAAACATAACCATAACTTGTAATACCAAATATACGATTTGAGGTAGCAAATAGGCAAGTATGCCGCAGGAGTGCCACATACGACTACGACCCTGACAAAGAAGCTCTTGAGAAACAGGTGAGGGAGCTTCGTAAACATAACCATAGCTTGCTATACGAAATATACGAATTGAGGTAGCAAAAAGGCAAGTATGCCGCAAGAGTGCCACATGCGACTTCGACCCTGACAATGAAGCCCTTGAGAAACAGGTGAGGGAGCTTCGCAAATATAACCATAGCTTGCAATACCAAATATACGATTTGAGATTGCAAATAATCAAGTATGTCGCAGGAGTGCCACATGCGACTTAGACATTGACAAAGAAGCCCTTGAGAAACAGGTGAGGGAGCTTCGCAAACCTAACCATAGCTTGCTATACCAAATATACGAATTGAGGTAGCAAAAAGGCAAGTATGCCGCAGGAGTGCCACATGCGACTTCGACACTGACAAAGGAGCCCTTGAGAAACAGGTGAGGGAGCTTCGCAGACATAACCATAGCTTGCTATACCAAATATACGATTTGAGGTAGCAAATATGCAAGTATACCGCAGGAGTGCCACTTGCGACTTCGACCCTGACAAAGAAGCCCATGAGAAACAGGTGAGGGAGCTTCGCAAATAAACCATAGCTTGCAATACCAAATATACGATTTGAGGTAGCAAATAATCAAGTATGTCGCAGGAGTACCACATGCGACTTAGACCCTGACAAAGAAGCCCCTGAGAAATAGGTGAGGGAGCTTCGCAAACATAACCATAGGTTGCAATACCAAATATATGATTTGAGGTAGAAAATAATCAAGTATGTCGCAGGAGTGCCACATGCGACTTCGACCCTGACAAAGAAGCCCTTAAGAAACAGGTAAGGGAGCTGCGCAAACATAACCATAGCTTGCAATACCAAATATACGATTCGAGGAAGCAAATAATCAAGTATGTCGCAGGAGTGCCATATGCGACTTAGACCCTGACAAAGAAGCCCTTGAGAAACAGGTGAGGGAGCTTCGCAAACAAACCATAGCTTTTAATACCAAATATACGATTTGAGGTAGCAAATAATCAAGTTTGTCGCAGGAGTGCCACATGCGACTTAGACCCTAACAAAGAAGCCCTTGAGAAACAGGTGAGGGAGCTTCTCAAACATAACCATAGCTTGCAATACCAAATATACGATATGAGGTAGCAAATATTCAAGTATGTCGCAGGAGTGCCACATGCGACTTAGACCTTGACAAAGAAGCCCTTGAGAAACAGGTGAGGGAGCTTCGCAAACAAACCATAGCTTGCTATTCCAAATATACGATTTGAGGTAGCAAATATGCAGGTATGCCGCAGGAGTGCCACATACGACTACGACCCTGACAAAGAAGCCCAGAGAAACAGGTGATGGAGCTTCGCAAACATAACCATAGCTTGCTATACCAAATATACGAAATGAGGTAGCAAATAGGTAAGTATGCCGCAGGAGTGCCACATACGACTACGACTCTGACAAAGAAGCACTTGAGAAACAGGTGATTGAGCGTCGCAAACATAAACATAGCTAGCTATACCAAATATAAGAAATGAGGTAGCAAAAATGAAAGTATGCCGCAGGAGTACCACATGCGACTTTGACCCCGACAAAGAAGGCCTATAGAAACAAGTGAGGGAGCTTCGCAAACATAACCATAACTTGTAATACCATATATACGATTTGAGGTAGCAAATAGGGAAGTATGCCGCAGGAGTGCCACATACGACTTAGACCCTGACAAAGAAGCCCTTGAGAAACAGGTGAGGGAGCTTCACAAACATAACCATAGCTTGCAATACCAAATATACGATTTGAGATAGCAAATAATCAAGTATGTCGCAGGAGTGCCACATGCGACGTAGACCCTGAAAAAGAAGCCCTTGAGAAACAGGTGAGGGAGCTTCGCAAATATAACCATAGCTTGCAATACCAAATATACGATTTGAGGTAGCAAATAATCAAGTATGTCGCAGGAGTGCCACATGCGACTTCGACCCTGACAAAGAAGCCCTTGAGAAACAGGTGAGGGAGCTTCGCAAACCTAACCATAGCTTGCTATACCAAATATACGAATTGAGGTAGCAAAAAGGCAAGTATGCCGCAGGAGTGCCACATGCGACTTCGACACTGACAAAGGAGCCCTTGAGAAACAGGTGAGGGAGCTTCGCAGACATAACCATAGCTTGCTATACCAAATATACGATTTGAGGTAGCAAATATGCAAGTATACCGCAGGAGTGCCACTTGCGACTTCGACCCTGACAAAGAAGCCCATGAGAAACAGGTGACGGAGCTTCGCAAATAAACCATAGCTTGCAATACCAAATATACGATTTGAGGTAGCAAATAATCAAGTATGTCGCAGGAGTACCACATGCGACTTAGACCCTGACAATGAAGCCCCTGAGAAATAGGTGAGGGAGCTTCGCAAACATAACCATAGGTTGCAATACCAAATATACGATTTGAGGTAGAAAATAATCAAGTATGTCGCAGGAGTGCCACATGCGACTTCGACCCTGACAAAGAAGCCCTTAAGAAACAGGTAAGGGAGCTTCGCAAACATAACCATAGCTTGCAATACCAAATATACGATTCGAGGAAGCAAATAATCAAGTATGTCGCAGGAGTGCCATATGCGACTTAGACCCTGACAAAGAAGCCCTTGAGAAACAGGTGAGGGAGCTTCGCAAACAAACCATAGCTTTTAATACTAAATATACGATTTGAGGTAGCAAATAATCAAGTTTGTCGCAGGAGTGCCACATGCGACTTAGACCCTAACAAAGAAGCCCTTGAGAAACAGGTGAGGGAGCTTCGCAAACATAACCATAGCTTGCAATACCAAATATACGATATGAGGTAGCAAATAATCAATTATGTCGCAGGAGTGCCACATGCGACTTAGACCTTGACAAAGAAGCCCTTGAGAAACAGGTGAGGGAGCTTCGCAAACAAACCATAGCTTGCTATTCCAAATATACGATTTGAGGTAGCAAATATGCAGGTATGCCGCAGGAGTGCCACATACGACTACGACCCTGACAAAGAAGCCCAGAGAAACAGGTGATGGAGCTTCGCAAACATAACCATAGCTTGCTATACCAAATATACGAAATGAGGTAGCAAATAGGTAAGTATGCCGCAGGAGTGCCACATACGACTACGACTCTGACAAAGAAGCACTTGAGAAACAGGTGATTGAGCGTCGCAAACATAAACATAGCTAGCTATACCAAATATAAGAAATGAGGTAGCAAAAAGGAAAGTATGCCGCAGGAGTACCACATGCGACTTTGACCCCGACAAAGAAGGCCTAGAGAAACAGGTGAGGGAGCTTCGCAAACATAACCATAACTTGTAATACCAAATATACGATTTGAGGTAGCAAATAGGCAAGTATGCCGCAGGAGTGCCACATACGACTACGACCCTGACAAAGAAGCTCTTGAGAAACAGGTGAGGGAGCTTCGCAAACATAACCATAGCTTGCTATACGAAATATACGAATTGAGGTAGCAAAAAGGCAAGTATGCCGCAAGAGTGCCACATGCGACTTCGACCCTGACAATGAAGCCCTTGAGAAACAGGTGAGGGAGCTTCGCAAATATAACCATAGCTTGCAATACCAAATATACGATTTGAGATAGCAAATAATCAAGTATGTCGCAGGAGTGCCACATGCGACTTAGACATTGACAAAGAAGTCCTTGAGGAACAGGTGAGGGAGCTTCGCAAACATAACCATAGCTTGCATTACCACATATACGATTTGAGGTAGCAAATAATCAAGTATGTCGCAGGAGTGCCACATGCGACTTAGACCCTGACAAAGAAGCCCTTGAGAAACAGGTGAGGGAGCTTCGCAGGATAATGAGGATAATGAGCTCTGTCTTTTGCAAGCAGATAAGGTGGGTGGCTTTGTTGCCTTGCCTAGGTCTATGTACAATGAAAAAGCAGCTTCGGCGGTTACCAAGAACTTTGTCCTAGTGAAAAAAGGCCAAACAAGAGTTAAGACTAAAGCAGCCGAACTTTGCAAGCGTTTAAATCTGGAGAGGCTCGCAAGGGATATTGCAGTTAGTGAAAGTTCCGCGTTGCAGGTGTTCTTTAGTGTTAAAACCCATAAACCGGATTCCCCTTTCCGCACTATTGTGAACGAAGGTGGTACATGGCAGCATTGTGTCAGTAAGTTTCTTTTGAAGGTGTTGAATGGCCTTGTGATAAATGACCCCTTCCTCGTGAAGAACTCTACCGATATAGTTCGATTTTTTGAAGAGAATAGTGACGTGAAGTATGCCTTCTCTATCGATGTAGAAGAGCTCTTTTATGCTGTGCCTCACCCTGAATTGTTTGCTGCCGTCAAAGATTGCATTGATGAAAATGGTGCTGTGGCTTTCCAGAATGCAGCAGGTTTGACGGTAGACAACTTTTTAGGCCTTTTAGAATTTTATCTTCGTTCCACTTTTATCAAATTTGACGACCAGTTTTATTTACAAAAGAAGGGCATTTGCATTGGTTCATGCATCGCCCCTGGCTTGTGCAACATTTTTTTATCATATATTGATCGCTCTTTACACGATCATTTTAATCATTTTAACAATGACAAAGTCCTTAAAGTTTTTCGTTTTATGGACGACTTTTTAATTGTTTTAAACAACCTCTGCCCCATTTCTAATGAGCGTACACTACAGTGTGTTCTTGATGATTTTAAACTACATGGCAGAGGGCTCAGTTTTACCTACGAACTTCCAGTCGAAGGGATTCTTCAGTTGTTAGACTTGAGGCTTATGTTCAGGGAAAAGCACGTCTGCTGGGCGTATTCTCCCCGAGCACAAAAAGAGCTCTTGCCGTACGACTCCTCTCACTCGAAAATAGTAAAGAGAGGCATAGCAACTCTCTGCTTGGATTTGGCGCTAAGGAAGTCGTGTGTCCATGAGATGCAGGCAAGTTTTGAGCATCAATTGGGTAGGCTGTTTTCAGCCGGCTTCCCTGGGTCGGTCGTGATGGCAGTCGCGGAAACGCTCCTCAAGAAAATGAATCCTGGTAAGCGCACATCTGCAGCAAAGACTATGGATGGTCAGCAAAAGCCGGAAGTGGTACCGTACCTGCACAAGGTATCCCACAACCTGAAAAAGGTGGCTAATAGGTTTGACGTGCCTATGGTTTTTTCAGCCCCTAAGAAACTTGCTCAGCTGAGCCGCCGCATTACTTGCGAAGACAAAAAAAGGGGCTGTCATAAGAACCACGAAAAACGGTTTGTGCAGTGCGCTATGAACGTCGTGTACAGGATTCCCCTGTCATGTGGCAAGGTGTACATCGGCCAGACAGGGCGCTGCGTAAACGATCGACTCCGGGAGCATGCTAAAGATATCTACAATAAGGAACGCACGAATTTAGTTGCCCACTGCATTGCTTGCACCAAGTGTGAGCCACGGTTCCGGAGTGCTTCAATCCTTGGCAGAAGTTGTCAAAAAACTGCCCGTGAAACTTTGGAAGCTTTCTTTATCAGGAAAGGGGGTCAGAACTGCGTTAGTGACACGTCTGTCGTTTTGTATAATGCTGAGATCAATTTCCTATCGCGTCATCTGCTGTGATTCCAAGTTCCTTGTTAGGTAGCGCTGGCGCAGGCCAGATATGTATTTATATGCCTCGATCTTTCTTCAATAAAGCAGTTGTCAGTAGCGCCCGTGCTCGTCTTGTCTGTATCTCGTCCCGTCCTTTGCGCTAAAAATATGCCTGTAAAATAACCATAGCTTGCTATACCAAATATACGATTTGAGGTAGCAAATATGCAAGTATACCGCAGGAGTGCCACATGCGACTTCGACCCTGACAAAGAAGCCCATGAGAAACAGGTGAGGGAGCTTCGCAAATAAACCATAGCTTGCAATATCAAATATGCGATTTGAGGTAGCAAATAATCAAGTATGTCGCAGGAGTACCACGTGCGACTTAGGCCCTGACAAAGAAGCCATTGAGGAACAGGTGAGTGAGCTTCGTAAACATAACCATAGCTTGCTATACGAAATATACGAATTGAGGTAGTAAAAAGGCAAGTATGCCGAAGGAGTGCCACATGCGATTTCGACCCTAACAATGAAGTCCTTGAGAAACAGGTGAGGGAGCTTCTCAAATATAACCACAGCTTTTAATACCAAATATACGATTTGAGGTAGCAAATAATCAAGTATGTCGCAGGAGTGCCACATGCCACTTAGACCCTAACAAAGAAGCCCTTGAGAAACAGGTGAGGCAGCTTCGCAAATATAACTATAGCTTGCAATACCAAATATACGATTTGAGGTAGCAAATAATCAAGTATGTCGCAGGAGTGCCGCATGCGACTTAGACCCTGACAAAGAAGCCCCTGAGAAACAGGTGAGGGAGCTTCGCAAACAAACCATAGCTTGCTATTCCAAATATACGATTTGAGGTAGCAAATATGCAGGTATGCCGCAGGAGTGCCACATACGACTACGACCCTGACAAAGAAGCCCACAGAAACAGGTGAGGGAGCTTCGCAAACATAACCATAGCTTGTAATACCAAACATACGATTTGAGGTAGCAAATAATCAAGTATGTTGCAGGAGTGCCACATGCGACTTAGACCCTGACAAAGAAGCCCTTGAGAAACAGGTGAGAGAGTTTGCAAACATAACCATAGCTTGCAATACCAAATATACGATTTGAGGTAGCAAATAATCAAGTATGTCGCAGGAGTGCCACATGCGACTTAGACCCTGACAAAGAAGCCCTTGAGAAACAGGTGAGGGAGCTTCGCAAATATAACCATAGCTTGCAATACAAAATATACGATTTGATTTAGCAAATAATCAAGTATGTCGCAGGAGTACCACATGCGACTTCGACCCCGACAAAGGAGCCCTAGAGAAACAGGTGAGTGAGCTTCGCAAACATAACCATAGCTTGCTATAACAAATATACGATTTGAGGTAGCAAAAAGGCAAGTATGCCGCAGGAGTGCCACATACGACTACGACCCTGACAAAGAAGCCCTTGAGAAAGAGGTGAGGGAGCTTCGCAAACATAACCATAGCTTGTTTTACCAAATGTACGAATTAAGGTAGCAAAATGGCAAGTATGCCGCGGGAGTGCCACTTGCGACTTCGACCCTGACAAAGAAGCCCTTGAGAAACAGGTGATGGAGCTTCGCAAACATAACCATAGCCCGCTGTACCAAATATAAGAATTGAGGTAGCAAATTGGCAAGTATGCCGCAGGAGTGCCACATACGACTACGACCCTGACAAAGAAGCTCTGAGAAACAGGTGAGGGAGCTTCGCAAACATAACCATAGCTTGCAATACCAAATATAAGATTTGAGTTTGCAAATAGTCAAATATGTCGCAAGAGTGCCACATGCGACTTAGACCTTGACAAAGAAGCCCTTGAGAAACAGGTGAGGGAGCTTCGCAAACAAACCATAGCTTGCTATTCCAAATATACGATTTGAGGTAGCAAATATGCAGGTATGCCGCAGGAGTGCCACATACGACTACGACCCTGACAAAGAAGCCTAGAGAAACAGGTGAGGGAGCTTCGCAAACATAACCATAGCTTGCTATACCAAATATACGAAATGAGGTAGCAAATAGGTAAGTATGCCGCAGTACTGCCACATACGACTACTACTCTGACAAAGAAGCACTTGAGAAACAGGTGATTGAGCGTCGCAAACATAAACATAGCTAGCTATACCAAATATAAGAAATGAGGTAGCAAAAAGGAAAGTATGCCGCAGGAGTACCACATGCGACTTTGACCCCGACAAAGAAGGCCTAGAGAAACAGGTGAGGGAGCTTCGCAAACATAACCATAACTTGTAATACCAAATATACGATTTGAGGTAGCAAATAGGCAAGTATGCCGCAGGAGTGCCACATACGACTTAGACCCTGACAAAGAAGCCCTTGAGAAACAGGTGAGGGAGCTTCACTAACATAACCATAGCTTGCATTACCAAATATACGATTTGAGATAGCAAATAATCAAGTATGTCGCAGGAGTGCCACATGCGACTTAGACCCTGAAAAAGAAGCCCTTGAGAAACAGGTGAGGGAGCTTCGCAAATATAACCATAGCTTGCAATACCAAATATAAGATTTGAGGTAGCAAATAATCAAGTATGTCGCAGGAGTGCCACATGCGACTTCGACCCTGACAAAGAAGCCCTTGAGAAACAGGTGAGGGAGCTTCGCAAACCTAACCATAGCTTGCTATACCAAATATACGAATTGAGGTAGCAAAAAGGCAAGTATGCCGCAGGAGTGCCACATGCGACTTCGGCACTGACAAAGGAGCCCTTGAGAAACAGGTGAAGGAGCTTCGCAGACATAACCATAGCTTGCTATACCAAATATACGATTTGAGGTAGCAAATATGCAAGTATACCGCAGGAGTGCCACTTGCGACTTCGACCCTGACAAAGAAGCCCATGAGAAACAGGTGAGGGAGCTTCGCAAATAAACCATAGCTTGCAATACCAAATATACGATTTGAGGTAGCAAATAATCAAGTATGTCGCAGGAGTACCACATGCGACTTAGACCCTGACAAAGAAGCCCCTGAGAAATAGGTGAGGGAGCTTCGCAAACATAATAATAGGTTGCAATACCAAATATACGATTTGAGGTAGAAAATAATCAAGTATGTCGCAGGAGTGCCACATGCGACTTCGACCCTGACAAAGAAGCCCTTGAGAAACAGGTGAGTGAGCTTCGCAAACAAACCATATCTTGCTATACCAAATATACGAATTGAGGTAGCAAAAATGCAAGTATGCCGCAGGAGTGCCACATGCGACTTCGACCCTGACAAAGAAGCCCTTGAGAAACAGGTGAGGGTGCTTCGCAAACAAACCATAGCTTGCAATACCAAATATACGATTTGAGGTAGAAAATAATCAAGTATGTCGCAGGAGTGCCACATGCGACTTAGACCCTGACAAAGAAGCCCTTGAGAAACAGGTGAGGGAGCTTTGCAAACATAACCTTAGCTTGTAATACCAAACATACGATTTGAGGTAGCAAATAATCAAGTATGTCGCAGGAGTGCCACATGCGACTTAGACCCTGACAAAGAAGCCCTTGAGAAACAGGTGAGAGAGTTTGCAAACATAACCATAGCTTGCAATACCAAATATACGATTTGAGGTAGCAAATAATCAAGTATGTCGCAGGAGTGCCACATGCGAGTTAGACCCTGACAAAGAAGCCCTTGAGAAACATGTGAGGGAGCTTCGCGAATATAACCATAGCTTGAAATACTAAATATACGATTTGAGGTAGAAAATATGCAAGTATGCCGCAGGAGTGCCCCTTGCCACATAGATCCTGAAAAAAAAGCCCTTGAGAAACAGGTGAGGGAGCTTCGCAAATATAACCATAGCTTGCAATACCAAATATACGATTTGATTTAGCAAATAATCAAGTATGTCGCAGGAGTACCACATGCGATTTCGACCCCGACAAAGGAGCCCTAGAGAAACAGGTGAGTGAGCTTCGCCAACATAACCATAGCTTGCTATAACAAATATACGATTTGAGGTAGCAAAAAGGCAAGTATGCCGCAGGAGTGCCACATACGACTACGACCATGACAAAGAAGCCCTTGAGAAAGAGGTGAGGGAGCTTCGAAAACATAACCATAGCTTGTTTTACCAAATGTACGAATTGAGGTAGCAAAATGGCAAGTATGCCGCGGGAGTGCCACTTGCGACTTCGACCCTGACAAAGAAGCCCATGAGAAACAGGTGAGGGAGCTTCGCAAATAAACCATAGCTTGCAATACCAAATATACGATTTGAGGTAGCAAATAATCAAGTATGTCGCAGGAGTACCACATGCGACTTAGACCCTGACAAAGAAGCCCCTGAGAAATAGGTGAGGGAGCTTCGCAAACATAATAATAGGTTGCAATACCAAATATACGATTTGAGGTAGAAAATAATCAAGTATGTCGCAGGAGTGCCACATGCGACTTCGACCCTGACAAAGAAGCCCTTGAGAAACAGGTGATGGAGCTTCGCAAACATAACCATAGCCCGCTGTACCAAAAATAAGAATTGAGGTAGCAAATTGGCAAGTATGCCGAAGGAGTGCCACATACGACTACGACCCTGACAAAGAAGCTCTGAGAAACAGGTGAGGGAGCTTCGCAAACATAACCATAGCTTGCATTACCAAATATACGATTTGAGGTAGCAAATAATCAAGTATGTTGCAGGAGTGCCACATGCGACTTAGACCCTGAAAAAAAAGCCCTTGAGAAACAGGTGAGGGAGCTTCGCAAACAAACCACAGCTTTAAATACCAAATATACGATTTGAGGTAGCAAATAATCAAGTATGTCGCAGGAGTGGCACATGCGACTTAGACCCTGACAAAGAAGCCCTTAAGAAACAGGTGAGGGAGCTTCGCAAACATAACCATAGCTTGCAATACCAAATATACGATTTGAGGTAGCAAATAATCAAGTATGTTGCAGGAGTGCCACATGCGACTTAGACCCTGAAAAAGAAGCCCTTGAGAAACAGGTGAGGGAGCTTCGCAAACAAACCACAGCTTTTAATACCAAATATACGATTTGAGGTAGCAAATAATCAAGTATGCCGAAGGAGTGCCACATGCGATTTCGACCCTGACAATGAAGTCCTTGAGAAACAGGTGAGGGAGCTTCTCAAATATAACCATAGCTTGCAATACCAAATATACGATTTGAGGTAGCAAATAATCAAGTATGTCGCAGGAGTACCACTTGCGACTTTGACCCCACAAAGAAGCCCTTGAGAAACAGGTGAGTGAGCTTCGCAAACAAACCATATCTTGCTATACCAAATATACGAATTGAGGTAGCAAAAATGCAAGTATGCCGCAGGAGTGCCACATGCGACTTCGACCCTGACAAAGAAGCCCTTGAGAAACAGGTGAGGGTGCTTCGCAAACAAACCATAGCTTGCAATACCAAATATACGATTTGAGGTAGAAAATAATCAAGTATGTCGCAGGAGTGGCACATGCGACTTAGACCCTGACAAAGAAGCCCTTAAGAAACAGGTGAGGGAGCTTTGCAAACATAACCATAGCTTGTAATACCAAACATACGATTTGAGGTAGCAAATAATCAAGTATGTCGCAGGAGTGCCACATGCGACTTAGACCCTGACAAAGAAGCCCTTGAGAAACAGGTGAGAGAGCTTCGCAAATATAACCATAGCTTGCAATACCAACTATAAGATTTGAGGTAGCAAATATGCAGGTATGCTGCAGGAGTGCCACATACGACTACGACCCTGACAAAGAAGCCCAGAGAAACAGGTGAGGGAGCTTCGCAATCATAACCATAGCTTGCTATACCAAATATACGAAATGAGGTAGCAAATAGGTAAGTATGCCGCAGGAGTGCCACATACGACTACGACTCTGACAAAGAAGCACTTGAGAAACAGGTGATTGAGCGTCGCAAACATATACATAGCTAGCTATACCAAATATAAGAAATGAGGTAGCAAAAAGGAAAGTATGCCGCAGGAGTACCACATGCGACTTTGACCCCGACAAAGAAGGCCTAGAGAAACAGGTGAGGGAGCTTCGCAAACATAACCATAACTTGTAACACCAAATATACGATTTGAGGTAGCAAATAGGCAAGTATGCCGCAAGAGTGCCACATGCGACTTCGACCCTGACAATGAAGCCCTTGAGAAACAGGTGAGGAAGCTTCGCAAATATAACCATAGCTTGCAATACCAAATATACGATTTGAGATTGCAAATAATCAAGTATGTCGCAGGAGTGCCACATGCGACTTAGACATTGACAAAGAAGCCCTTGAGAAACAGGTGAGGGAGCTTCGATAACAAACCATAGCTAGCAATACCAAATATACGATTTGAGGTAGCGAATAATCAAGTATGCTGCAGGAGTGACACATGCGACTTTGACCCTGACAAAGAAGCCCTTGAGAAAGAGGTGAGGGAGCTTCGCAAACATGACCATAGCTTGCAATACCATCTATATGATGAGGTAGCGAATAGGCAAGTATGCTGCAGGAGTGACACATACGACTACGACCCTGACAAAGAAGCCCTTGAGAAACAGGTGAGGGAGCTTCGCAAACAAACCATATCTTGCAATACCAAATATACGATTTGAGGTAGCAAATAATCAAGTATGCCGCAGGAGTGCCACATACGACTACGACCCTGACAAAGAAGCACTTGAGAAACAGGTGATTGAGCCTCGCAAACATAAACATAGCTAGCTATACCAAATATAAGAAATGAGGTAGCAAAAAGGAAAGTATGCCGCAGGAGTACCACATGCGACTTAGACCCCGACAAAGAAGCCCTTGTGAAACAGGTGAAGGAGCTTAGCAAACATAACCATAGCTTGCAATACCAAATATACGATTTGAGGTAGAAAATAATAAAGTATGTCGCAGGAGTGCCACATGCGACTTAGACCCTGACAAAGATGCCCTTGAGAAACAGGTGAGGGAGCTTTGCAAACATAACCATAGCTTGCAATACCAAACATACGATTTGAGGTAGCAAATAATCAAGTATGCCACAGGAGTATCACATACGACTTAGACCCTGACAAAGAAGCCCTTGAGAATCAGGTGAGAGAGCTTCGCAAACATAACCATAGCTTGCTCTACCAAATATACATTTGGGGTAGCAAATAATCAAGTATGCCGCAGGAGTGCCACATGCGACTTCGACCCTGACAAAGAAGCCCTTGAGAAACGGGTGAGGGAGCTTCGGAAACAAACCATATCTTGCTATACCAAATATACGAATTGAGGTAGCAAAAAGGCAAGTATGCCGAAGGAGTGCCACATACGACTACGACCCTGACAAAGAAGCTCTGAGAAACAGGTGAGGGAGCTTCGCAAACATAACCATAGCTTGCAATACCAAATATACGATTTGAGGTAGCAAATAATCAAGTATGTTGCAGGAGTGCCACATGCGACTTAGACCCTGAAAAAGAAGCCCTTGAGAAACAGGTGAGGGAGCTTCGCAAACAAACCACAGCTTTTAATACCAAATATACGATTTGAGGTAGCAAATAATCAAGTATGTCGCAGGAGTGCCTCATGCGACTTCGACCCTGACAAAGAAGCCCTTGAGAAACAGGTAAGGGAGATTCGCAAACATAACCATAGCTTGCAATACCAAATATACGATTCGAGGAAGCAAATAATCAAGTACGTCGCAGGAGTGCCATATGCGACTTAGACCCTGACAAAGAAGACCTTGAGAAACAGGTGAGGGAGCTTCGCTAACAAACCATAGCTTTTAATACCAAATATACGATTTGAGGTAGCAAATAATCAAGTTTGTCGCAGGAGTGCCACATGCGACATAGACCCTAACAAAGAAGCCCTTGAGAAACAGGTGAGGGAGCTTCGCAAACATAACCATAGCTTGCAATACCAAATATACGATTTGAGGTAGCAAATAATCAAGTATGTCGCAGGAGTGGCACATGCGACTTAGACCCTGACAAAGAAGCCCTTGAGAAACAGGTGAGGGAGCTTTGCAAACATAACCATAGCTTGTAATACCAAACATACGATTTGAGGTAGCAAATAATCAAGTATGTCGCAGGAGTGCCACATGCGACTTAGACCCTGACAAAGAAGCCCTTGAGAAACAGGTGAGAGAGTTTGCAAACATAACCATAGCTTGCAATACCAAATATACGATTTGAGGTAGCAAATAATCAAGTATGTCGCAGGAGTGCCACATGCGACTTAGACCCTGACAAAGAAGCCCTTGAGAAACAGGTGAGGGAGCTTCGCGAATATAACCATAGCTTTAAATACGAAATATACGATTTGAGGTAGAAAATATGCAAGCATGCCGCAGGAGTGCCCCATGCCACTTAGATCCTGACAAAGAAGCCGTTGAGAAACAGGTGAGGGAGCTTCGCAAACATAACCATAGCTTGCAATACCAAATATACGATTTGAGGTAGCAAATAATCAAGTATGTTGCAGGAGTGCCACATGCGACTTAGACCCTGAAAAAGAAGCCCTTGAGAAACAGGTGAGGGAGCTTCGCAAACAAACCACAGCTTTTAATACCAAATATACGATTTGAGGTAGCAAATAATCAAGTATGCCGAAGGAGTGCCACATGCGATTTCGACCCTGACAATGAAGTCCTTGAGAAACAGGTGAGGGAGCTTCTCAAATATAACCATAGCTTGCAATACCAAATATACGATTTGAGGTAGCAAATAATCAAGTATGTCGCAGGAGTACCACTTGCGACTTTGACCCCACAAAGAAGCCCTTGAGAAACAGGTGAGTGAGCTTCGCAAACAAACCATATCTTGCTATACCAAATATACGAATTGAGGTAGCAAAAATGCAAGTATGCCGCAGGAGTGCCACATGCGACTTCGACCCTGACAAAGAAGCCCTTGAGAAACAGGTGAGGGTGCTTCGCAAACAAACCATAGCTTGCAATACCAAATATACGATTTGAGGTAGAAAATAATCAAGTATGTCGCAGGAGTGGCACATGCGACTTAGACCCTGACAAAGAAGCCCTTAAGAAACAGGTGAGGGAGCTTTGCAAACATAACCATAGCTTGTAATACCAAACATACGATTTGAGGTAGCAAATAATCAAGTATGTCGCAGGAGTGCCACATGCGACTTAGACCCTGACAAAGAAGCCCTTGAGAAACAGGTGAGAGAGCTTCGCAAATATAACCATAGCTTGCAATAACAACTATAAGATTTGAGGTAGCAAATATGCAGGTATGCTGCAGGAGTGCCACATACGACTACGACCCTGACAAAGAAGCCCAGAGAAACAGGTGAGGGAGCTTCGCAATCATAACCATAGCTTGCTATACCAAATATACGAAATGAGGTAGCAAATAGGTAAGTATGCCGCAGGAGTGCCACATACGACTACGACTCTGACAAAGAAGCACTTGAGAAACAGGTGATTGAGCGTCGCAAACATAAACATAGCTAGCTATACCAAATATAAGAAATGAGGTAGCAAAAAGGAAAGTATGCCGCAGGAGTACCACATGCGACTTTGACCCCGACAAAGAAGGCCTAGAGAAACAGGTGAGGGAGCTTCGCAAACATAACCATAACTTGTAATACCAAATATACGATTTGAGGTAGCAAATAGGCAAGTATGCCGCAGGAGTGCCACATACGACTACGACCCTGACAAAGAAGCTCTTGAGAAACAGGTGAGGGAGCTTCGTAAACATAACCATAGCTTGCTATACGAAATATACGAATTGAGGTAGCAAAAAGGCAAGTATGCCGCAAGAGTGCCACATGCGACTTCGACCCTGACAATGAAGCCCTTGAGAAACAGGTGAGGGAGCTTCGCAAATATAACCATAGCTTGCAATACCAAATATACGATTTGAGATTGCAAATAATCAAGTATGTCGCAGGAGTGCCACATGCGACTTAGACATTGACAAAGAAGCCCTTGAGAAACAGGTGAGGGAGCTTCGATAACAAACCATAGCTAGCAATAACAAATATACGATTTGAGGTAGCGAATAATCAAGTATGCTGCAGGAGTGACACATGCGACTTTGACCCTGACAAAGAAGCCCTTGAGAAAGAGGTGAGGGAGCTTCGCAAACATGACCATAGCTTGCAATACCATCTATACGATGAGGTAGCGAATAGGCAAGTATGCTGCAGGAGTGACACATACGACTACGACCCTGACAAAGAAGCCCTTGAGAAACAGGTGAGGGAGCTTCGCAAACAAACCATATCTTGCAATACCAAATATACGATTTGAGGTAGCAAATAATCAAGTATGCCGCAGGAGTGCCACATACGACTAGGACCCTGACAAAGAAGCACTTGAGAAACAGGTGATTGAGCCTCGCAAACATAAACATAGCTAGCTATACCAAATATAAGAAATGAGGTAGCAAAAAGGAAAGTATGCCGCAGGAGTACCACATGCGACTTAGACCCCGACAAAGAAGCCCTTGTGAAACAGGTGAAGGAGCTTCGCAAACATAACCATAGCTTGCAATACCAAATATACGATTTGAGGTAGAAAATAATAAAGTATGTCGCAGGAGTGCCACATGCGACTTAGACCCTGACAAAGATGCCCTTGAGAAACAGGTGAGGGAGCTTTGCAAACATAACCATAGCTTGCAATACCAAACATACGATTTGAGGTAGCAAATAATCAAGTATGCCACAGGAGTATCACATACGACTTAGACCCTGACAAAGAAGCCCTTGAGAATCAGGTGAGAGAGCTTCGCAAACATAACCATAGCTTGCTCTACCAAATATACATTTGGGGTAGCAAATAATCAAGTATGCCGCAGGAGTGCCACATGCGACTTCGACCCTGACAAAGAAGCCCTTGAGAAACGGGTGAGGGAGCTTCGGAAACAAACCATATCTTGCTATACCAAATATACGAATTGAGGTAGCAAAAAGGCAAGTATGCCGAAGGAGTGCCACATACGACTACGACCCTGACAAAGAAGCTCTGAGAAACAGGTGAGGGAGCTTCGCAAACATAACCATAGCTTGCAATACCAAATATACGATTTGAGGTAGCAAATAATCAAGTATGTTGCAGGAGTGCCACATGCGACTTAGACCCTGAAAAAGAAGCCCTTGAGAAACAGGTGAGGGAGCTTCGCAAACAAACCACAGCTTTTAATACCAAATATACGATTTGAGGTAGCAAATAATCAAGTATGTCGCAGGAGTGCCACATGCGACTTCGACCCTGACAAAGAAGCCCTTGAGAAACAGGTAAGGGAGATTCGCAAACATAACCATAGCTTGCAATACCAAATATACGATTCGAGGAAGCAAATAATCAAGTACGTCGCAGGAGTGCCATATGCGACTTAGACCCTGACAAAGAAGACCTTGAGAAACAGGTGAGGGAGCTTCGCTAACAAACCATAGCTTTTAATACCAAATATACGATTTGAGGTAGCAAATAATCAAGTTTGTCGCAGGAGTGCCACATGCGACTTAGACCCTAACAAAGAAGCCCTTGAGAAACAGGTGAGGGAGCTTCGCAAACATAACCATAGCTTGCAATACCAAATATACGATTTGAGGTAGCAAATAATCAAGTATGTCGCAGGAGTGGCACATGCGACTTAGACCCTGACAAAGAAGCCCTTGAGAAACAGGTGAGGGAGCTTTGCAAACATAACCATAGCTTGTAATACCAAACATACGATTTGAGGTAGCAAATAATCAAGTATGTCGCAGGAGTGCCACATGCGACTTAGACCCTGACAAAGAAGCCCTTGAGAAACAGGTGAGAGAGTTTGCAAACATAACCATAGCTTGCAATACCAAATATACGATTTGAGGTAGCAAATAATCAAGTATGTCGCAGGAGTGCCACATGCGACTTAGACCCTGACAAAGAAGCCCTTGAGAAACAGGTGAGGGAGCTTCGCGAATATAACCATAGCTTTAAATACGAAATATACGATTTGAGGTAGAAAATATGCAAGCATGCCGCAGGAGTGCCCCATGCCACTTAGATCCTGACAAAGAAGCCGTTGAGAAACAGGTGAGGGAGCTTCGCAAACATAACCATAGCTTGCAATACCAAATATACGATTTGAGGTAGCAAATAATCAAGTATGTTGCAGGAGTGCCACATGCGACTTAGACCCTGAAAAAGAAGCCCTTGAGAAACAGGTGAGGGAGCTTCGCAAACAAACCACAGCTTTTAATACCAAATATACGATTTGAGGTAGCAAATAATCAAGTATGCCGAAGGAGTGCCACATGCGATTTCGACCCTGACAATGAAGTCCTTGAGAAACAGGTGAGGGAGCTTGTCAAATATAACCATAGCTTGCAATACCAAATATACGATTTGAGGTAGCAAATAATCAAGTATGTCGCAGGAGTACCACTTGCGACTTTGACCCCACAAAGAAGCCCTTGAGAAACAGGTGAGTGAGCTTCGCAAACAAACCATATCTTGCTATACCAAATATACGAATTGAGGTAGCAAAAATGCAAGTATGCCGCAGGAGTGCCACATGCGACTTCGACCCTGACAAAGAAGCCCTTGAGATACAGGTGAGGGTGCTTCGCAAACAAACCATAGCTTGCAATACCAAATATACGATTTGAGGTAGAAAATAATCAAGTATGTCGCAGGAGTGGCACATGCGACTTAGACCCTGACAAAGAAGCCCTTAAGAAACAGGTGAGGGAGCTTTGCAAACATAACCATAGCTTGTAATACCAAACATACGATTTGAGGTAGCAAATAATCAAGTATGTCGCAGGAGTGCCACATGCGACTTAGACCCTGACAAAGAAGCCCTTGAGAAACAGGTGAGAGAGTTTGCAAACATAACCATAGCTTGCAATACCAAATATACGATTTGAGGTAGCAAATAATCAAGTATGTCGCAGGAGTGCCACATGCGACTTAGACCCTGACAAAGAAGCCCTTGAGAAACAGGTGAGGGAGCTTCGCGAATATAACCATAGCTTGAAATACTAAATATACGATTTGAGGTAGAAAATATGCAAGCATGCCGCAGGAGTGCCCCATGCCACTTAGATCCTGACAAAGAAGCCGTTGAGAAACAGGTGAGGGAGCTTCGCAAATATAACCACAGCTTGCAATAACAAATATACGATTTGATTTAGCAAATAATCAAGTATGTCGCAGGAGTACCACATGCGACTTCGACCCCGACAAAGGAGCCCTAGAGAAACAGGTGAGTGAGCTTCGCAAACATAACCATAGCTTGCTATAACAAATATACGATTTGAGGTAGCAAAAAGGCAAGTATGCCGCAGGAGTGCCACATACGACTACGACCCTGACAAAGAAGCCCTTGAGAAAGAGGTGAGGGAGCTTCGCAAACATAACCATAGCTTGTTTTACCAAATGTACGAATTGAGGTAGCAAAATGGCAATTATGCCGCGGGAGTGCCACTTGCGACTTCGACCCTGACAAAGAAACCCTTGAGAAACAGGTGATGGAGCTTCGCAAACATAACCATAGCTTGCAATACCAAATATACGATTTGAGGTAGCAAATAATCAAGTATGTTGCAGGAGTGCCACATGCGACTTAGACCCTGAAAAAGAAGCCCTTGAGAAACAGGTGAGGGAGCTTCGCAAACAAACCACAGCTTTTAATACCAAATATACGATTTGAGGTAGCAAATAATCAAGTATGTCGCAGGAGTGCCACATGCGACTTAGACCCTGACAAAGAAGCCCTTGAGAAACAGGTGAGGGAGCTTCGCAAACATAACCATAGCTTGCAATACCAAATATAAGATTTGAGGTAGCAAGTAGTCAAATATGTCGCAGGAGTGCCACATGCGACTTAGACCTTGACAAAGAAGCCCTTGAGAAACAGGTGAGGGAGCTTCGCAAACAAACCATAGCTTGCTATTCCAAATATACGATTTGAGGTAGCAAATATGCAGGTATGCCGCAGGAGTGCCACATACGACTACGACCCTGACAAAGAAGCCCAGAGAAACAGGTGAGGGAGCTTCGCAAACATAACCATAGCTTGCTATACCAAATATACGAAATGAGGTAGCAAATAGGTAAGTATGCCGCAGGAGTGCCACATACGACTACGACTCTGACAAAGAAGCACTTGAGAAACAGGTGATTGAGCGTCGCAAACATAAACATAGCTAGCTATACCAAATATAATAAATGAGGTAGCAAAAAGGAAAGTATGCCGCAGGAGTACCACATGCGACTTTGACCCCGACAAAGAAGGCCTAGAGAAACAGGTGAGGGAGCTTCGCAAACATAACCATAACTTGTAATACCAAATATACGATTTGAGGTAGCAAATAGGCAAGTATGCCGCAGGAGTGCCACATACGACTAAGACCCTGACAAAGAAGCTCTTCAGAAACAGGTGAGGGAGCTTCGCAAACATAACCATAGCTTGCTATACGAAATATACGAATTGAGGTAGCAAAAAGGCAAGTATGCCGCAAGAGTGCCACATGCGACTTCGACCCTGACAATGAAGCCCTTGAGAAACAGGTGAGGGAGCTTCGCAAATATAACCATAGCTTGCAATACCAAATATACGATTTGAGATAGCAAATAATCAAGTATGTCGCAGGAGTGCCACATGCGACTTAGACATTGACAAAGAAGCCCTTGAGAAACAGGTGAGGGAGCTTCGCAAACATAAACATAGCTTGCATTACCACATATACGATTTGAGGTAGCAAATAATCAAGTATGTCGCAGGAGTGCCACATGCGACTTAGACCCTGACAAAGAAGCCCTTGAGAAACAGGTGAGGGAGCTTCGCAGACATAACCATAGCTTGCTATACCAAATATAAGATTTGAGGTAGCAAATATGCAAATATACCGCAGGAGTGCCACATGCGACTTCGACCCTGACAATGAAGCCCATGAGAAACAGGTGAGGGAGCTTCACAAATAAACCATAGCTTGCAATATCAAATATGCGATTTGAGGTAGCAAATAATCAAGTATGTCGCAGCAGTACCACGTGCGACTTAGGCCCTGACAAAGAAGCCATTGAGGAACAGGTTAGTGAGCTTCGTAAACATAACCATAGCTTCCTTTACGAAATATACGAATTGAGGTAGCAAAAAGGCAAGTATGCCGAAGGAGTGCCACATGCGATTTCGACCCTGACAATGAAGTCCTTGAGAAACAGGTGAGGGAGCTTCTCAAATATAACCATAGCTTGCAATACCAAATATACGATTTGAGGTAGCAAATAATCAAGTATGTCGCAGGAGTACCACTTGCGACTTTGACCCCACAAAGAAGCCCTTGAGAAACAGGTGAGTGAGCTTCGCAAACAAATCATATCTTGCTATACCAAATATACGAATTGAGGTAGCAAAAATGCAAGTATGCCGACGGAGTGCCACATACAACTTAGACCCTGACAAAGAAGCCCTTGAGAAACAGGTGAGGGTGCTTCGCAAACAAACTATAGCTTGCAATACCAATTATACGATTTGAGGTAAAAAATAATCAAGTATGTCGCAGGAGTGCCACATGCGACTTAGACCCTGACAAAGAAGCCCTTGAGAAACAGGTGAGAGAGTTTGCAAACATAACCATAGCTTGCAATACCAAATATACGATTTGAGGTAGCAAATAATCAAGTATGTTGCAGGAGTGCCACATGCGACTTAGACCCTGAGAAAGAAGCCCTTGAGAAACAGGTGAGGGAGCTTCGCGAATATAACCATAGCTTGAAATACTAAATATGATTTGAGGTAGAAAATATGCAAGTATGCCGCAGGAGTGCCCCATGCCACTTAGATCCTGACAAAGAAGCCCTTGAGAAACAGGTGAGGGAGCTTCGCAAATATAACCATGGCTTGCAATACCAAATATACGATTTGATTTAGCAAATAATCAAGTATGTCGCAGGAGTACCACATGCGACTTCGACCCCGACAAAGGAGCCCTAGAGAAACAGGTGAGTGAGCTTCGCAAACATAACCATAGCTTGCTATAACAAATATACGAATTGAGGTAGCAAAAATGCAAGTATGCCGCAGGAGTGCCACTTGCGACTTCGACCCTGACAAAGAAACCCTTGAGAAACAGGTGATGGAGCTTCGCAAACATAACCATAGCCCGCTGTACCAAATATAAGAATTGAGGTAGCAAATTGCCAAGTATGCCGAAGGAGTGCCACATACGACTACGACCCTGACAAAGAAGCTCTGAGAAACAGGTGAGGGAGCTTCGCAAACATAACCATAGCTTGCAATACCAAATATACGATTTGAGGTAGCAAATAATCAAGTATGTTGCAGGAGTGCCACATGCGACTTAGACCCTGAAAAAGAAGCCCTTGAGAAACAGGTGAGGGAGCTTCGCAAACAAACCACAGCTTTTAATACCAAATATACGATTTGAGGTAGAAAATAATCAAGTATGTCGCAGGAGTGCCACATGCGACTTCGACCCTGACAAGGAAGCCCTTGAGAAACAGGTAAGGGAGCTTCGCAAACATAACCATAGCTTGCAATACCAAATATACGATTCGAGGAAGCAAATAATCAAGTACGTCGCAGGAGTGCCATATGCGACTTAGACCCTGACAAAGAAGACCTTGAGAAACAGGTGAGGGAGCTTCGCTAACAAACCATAGCTTTTAATACCAAATATACGATTTGAGGTAGCAAATAATCAAGTTTGTCGCAGGCGTGCCACATGCGACTTAGACCCTAACAAAGAAGCCCTTGAGAAACAGGTGAGGGAGCTTCGCAAACATAACCATAGCTTGCAATACCAAATATACGATTTGAGGTAGCAAATATGCAAGTATACCGCAGGAGTGCCACATGCGATTTCGACCCTGACAAAGAAGCCCATGAGAAACAGGTGAGGGAGCTTCGCAAATAAACCATAGCTTGCTATACCAAATATGCGATTTGAGGTAGCAAATAATCAAGTATGTCGCAGGAGTACCACGTGCGACTTAGGCCCTGAAAAAGAAGCCATTGAGGAACAGGTGAGTGAGCTTCGTAAACATAACCATAGGTTGCTATACGAAATATACGAATTGAGGTAGCAAAAAGGCAAGTATGCCGAAGGAGTGCCACATGCGATTTCGACCCTGACAATGAAGTCCTTGAGAAACAGGTGAGGGAGCTTCTCAAATATAACCATAGCTTGCAATACCAAATATACGATTTGAGGTAGCAAATAATCAAGTATGTCGCAGGAGTACCACTTGCGACTTTGACCCCACAAAGAAGCCCTTGAGAAACAGGTGAGTGAGCTTCGCAAACAAACCATATCTTGCTATACCAAATATACGAATTGAGGTAGCAAAAATGCAAGTATGCCGCAGGAGTGCCACATGCGACTTCGACCCTGACAAAGAAGCCCTTGAGAAACAGGTGAGGGTGCTTCGCAAACAAACCATAGCTTGCAATACCAAATATACGATTTGAGGTAGAAAATAATCAAGTATGTCGCAGGAGTGGCACATGCGACTTAGACCCTGACAAAGAAGCCCTTGAGAAACAGGTGAGGGAGCTTTGCAAACATAACCATAGCTTGTAATACCAAACATACGATTTGAGGTAGCAAATAATCAAGTATGTCGCAGGAGTGCCACATGCGACTTAGACCTTGACAAAGAAGCCCTTGAGAAACAGGTGAGAGAGTTTGCAAACATAACCATAGCTTGCAATACCAAATATACGATTTGAGGTAGCAAATAATCAAGTATGTCGCAGGAGTGCCACATGCGACTTAGACCCTGACAAAGAAGCCCTTGAGAAACAGGTGAGGGAGCTTCGCGAATATAACCATAGCTTGAAATACTAAATATACGATTTGAGGTAGAAAATATGCAAGCATGCCGCAGGAGTGCCTCATGCCACTTAGATCCTGACAAAGAAGCCGTTGAGAAACAGGTGAGGGAGCTTCGCAAATATAACCACAGCTTGCAATAACAAATATACGATTTGATTTAGCAAATAATCAAGTATGTCGCAGGAGTACCACATGCGACTTCGACCCCGACAAAGGAGCCCTAGAGAAACAGGTGAGTGAGCTTCGCAAACATAACCATAGCTTGCTATAACAAATATACGATTTGAGGTAGCAAAAAGGCAAGTATGCCGCAGGAGTGCCACATACGACTACGACCCTGACAAAGAAACCCTTGAGAAACAGGTGATGGAGCTTCGCAAACATAACCATAGCCCGCTGTACCAAATATAAGAATTGAGGTAGCAAATTGCCAAGTATGCCGAAGGAGTGCCACATACGACTACGACCCTGACAAAGAAGCTCTGAGAAACAGGTGAGGGAGCTTCGCAAACATAACCATAGCTTGCAATACCAAATATACGATTTGAGGTAGCAAATAATCAAGTATGTTGCAGGAGTGCCACATGCGACTTAGACCCTGAAAAAGAAGCCCTTGAGAAACAGGTGAGGGAGCTTCGCAAACAAACCACAGCTTTTAATACCAAATATACGATATGAGGTAGCAAATAATCAAGTATGTCGCAGGAGTGCCACATGCGACTTAGACCCTAACAAAGAAGCCCTTGAGAAACAGGTGAGGCAGCTTCGCAAATATAACCATAGCTTGCAATACCAAATATACGATTTGAGGTAGCAAATAATCAAGTATGTCGCAGGAGTGCCGCATGCGACTTAGACCCTGACAAAGAAGCCCCTGAGAAACAGGTGAGGGAGCTTCGCAAACATAACCATAGCTTGCAATACCAAATATAAGATTTGAGGTAGCAAGTAGTCAAATAAGTCGCAGGAGTGCCACATGCGACTTAGACCTTGACAAAGAAGCCCTTGAGAAACAGGTGAGGGAGCTTCGCAAACAAACCATAGCTTGCTATTCCAAATATACGATTTGAGGTAGCAAATATGCAGGTATGCCGTAGGAGTGCCACATACGACTACGACCCTGACAAAGTAGCCCAGAGAAACAGGTGAGGGAGCTTCGCAAACATAACCATAGCTTGCTATACCAAATATACGAAATGAGGTAGCAAATAGGTAAGTATGCCGCAGGAGTGCCACATACGACTACAACTCTGACAAAGAAGCACTTGAGAAACAGGTGATTGAGCGTCGCAAACATAAACATAGCTAGCTATACCAAATATAAGAAATGAGGTAGCAAAAAGGAAAGTATGCCGCAGGAGTACCACATGCGACTTTGACCCCGACAAAGAAGGCCTAGAGAAACAGGTGAGGGAGCTTCGCAAACATAACCATAACTTGTAATACCAAATATACGATTTGAGGTAGCAAATCGGCAAGTATGCCGCAGGAGTGCCACATACGACTACGACCCTGACAAAGAAGCTCTTGAGAAACAGGTGAGGGAGCTTCGCAAACATAACCATAGCTTGCTATACGAAATATACGAATTGAGGTAGCAAAAAGGCAAGTATGCCGCAAGAGTGCCACATGCGACTTCGACCCTGATAATGAAGCCCTTGAGAAACAGGTGAGGGAGCTTCGCAAATATAACCATAGCTTGCAATACCAAATATACGATTTGAGATAGCAAATAATCAAGTATGTCGCAGGAGTGCCACATGCGACTTAGACATTGACAAAGAAGCCCTTGAGAAACAGATGAGGGAGCTTCGCAAACATAAACATAGCTTGCATTACCACATATACGATTTGAGGTAGCAAATAATCAAGTATGTCGCAGGAGTGCCACATGCGACTTAGACCCTGACAAAGAAGCCCTTGAGAAACAGGTGAGGGAGCTTCGCAGACATAACCATAGCTTGCTTACCAAATATACGATTTGAGGTAGCAAATATGCAAGTATACCGCAGGAGTGCCACATGCGACTTCGACCCTGACAAAGAAGCCCATGAGAAACAGGTGAGGGAGCTTCGCAAATAAACCATAGCTTGCAATACCAAATATGCGATTTGAGGTAGCAAATAATCAAGTATGTCGCAGCAGTACCACGTGCGACTTAGGCCCTGACAAAGAAGCCATTGAGGAACAGGTTAGTGAGCTTCGTAAACATAACCATAGCTTGCTATACGAAATATACGAATTGAGGTAGCAAAAAGGCAAGTATGCCGAAGGAGTGCCACATGCGATTTCGACCCTGACAATGAAGTCCTTGAGAAACAGGTGAGGGAGCTTCTCAAATATAACCATAGCTTGCAATACCAAATATACGATTTGAGGTAGCAAATAATCAAGTATGTCGCAGGAGTACCACTTGCGACTGTGACCCCGCAAAGAAGCCCTTGAGAAACAGGTGAGTGAGCTTCGCAAACAAATCATATCTTGCTATACCAAATATACGAATTGAGGTAGCAAAAATGCAAGTATGCCGACGGAGTGCCACATACAACTTCGACCCTGACAAAGAAGCCCTTGAGAAACAGGTGAGGGTGCTTCGCAAACAAACTATAGCTTGCAGTACCAATTATACGATTTGAGGTAAAAAATAATCAAGTATATCGCAGGAGTGCCACATGCGACTTAGTCCCTGACAAAGAAGCCCTTGAGAAACAGGTGAGGGAGCTTTGCAAACATAACCATAGCTTGTAATACCAAACATACGATTTGAGGTAGCAAATAATCAAGTATGTCGCAGGAGTGCCACATGCGACTTAGACCCTGACAAAGAAGCCCTTGAGAAACAGGTGAGAGAGTTTGCAAACATAACCATAGCTTGCAATACCAAATATACGATTTGAGGTAGCAAATAATCAAGTATGTCGCAGTAGTGCCACATGCGACTTAGACCCTGACAAAGAAGCCCTTGAGAAACAGGTGAGGGAGCTTCGCGAATATAACCATAGCTTGAAATACTAAATATACGATTTGAGGTAGAAAATATGCAAGTATGCCGCAGGAGTGCCCCATGCCACTTAGATCCTGACAAAGAAGCCCTTGAGAAAGAGGTGAGGGAGCTTCGAAAATATAACCATAGCTTGCAATACCAAATGTACGATTTGATTTAGCAAATAATCAAGTATGTCGCAGGAGTACCACATGCGACTTCGACCCCGACAAAGGAGCCCTAGAGAAACAGGTGAGTGAGCTTCGCAAACATAACCATAGCTTGCTATAACAAATATACGATTTCAGGTAGCAATAAGGCAAGTATGCCGCGGGAGTGCCACTTGCGACTTCGATCCTGACAAAGAAGCCCTTGAGAAACAGGTGATGGAGCTTCGCAAACATAACCATAGCCCGCTGTACCAAATATAAGAATTGAGGTAGCAAATTGGCAAGTATGCCGAAGGAGTGCCACATACGACTACGACCCTGACAAAGAAGCTCTGAGAAACATGTGAGGGAGCTTCGCAAACATAACCATAGCTTGCAATACCAAATACACGATTTGAGGTAGCTAATAATCAAGTATGTTGCAGGAGTGCCACATGCGACTTAGACCCTGAAAAAGAAGCCCTTGAGAAACAGGTGAGGGAGCTTCGCAAACAAACCACAGCTTTTAATACCAAATATACGATTTGAGGTAGCAAATAATCAAGTATGTCGCAGGAGTGCCACATGCGACTTAGACCCTAACAAAGAAGCCCTTGAGAAACAGGTGAGGCAGCTTCGCAAATATAACCATAGCTTGCAATACCAAATATACGATTTGAGGTAGCAAATAATCAAGTATGTCGCAGGAGTGCCGCATGCGACTTAGACCCTGACAAAGAAGCCCCTGAGAAACAGGTGAGGGAGCTTCGCAAACATAACCATAGCTTGCAATACCAAATATAAGATTTGAGGTAGCAAATAGTCAAATATGTCGCAGGAGTGCCACATGCGACTTAGACCTTGACAAAGAAGCCCTTGAGAAACAGGTGAGGGAGCTTCGCAAACAAACCATAGCTTGCTATTCCAAATATACGATTTGAGGTAGCAAATATGCAGGTATGTCGCAGGAGTGCCACCTACGACTACGACCCTGACAAAGAAGCCCAGAGAAACAGGTGAGGGAGCTTCGCAAACATAACCATAGCTTGCTATACCAAATATACGAAATGAGGTAGCAAATAGGTAAGTATGCCGCAGGAGTGCCACATACGACTACGACTCTGACAAAGAAGCACTTGAGAAACAGGTGATTGAGCGTCGCAAACATAACCATAGCTTGCTATACCAAATATAAGAAATGAGGTAGCAAAAAGGAAAGTATGCCGCAGGAGTACCACATGCGACTTTGACCCCGACAAAGAAGGCCTATAGAAACAGGTGAGGGAGCTTCGCAAACATAACCATAACTTGTAATACCAAATATACGATTTGAGGTAGCAAATAGGCAAGTATGCCGCAGGAGTGCTACATGCGACTTCGACCCTGACAAAGAAGCCCTTGAGAAACAGGTGAGGAAGCTTCGCAAACGTAACCATAGCTTGCTATACCAAATATACGAATTGAGGTAGCAAAAAGGCAAGTATGCCGCAGGAGTGCCACATGCGACTTCGACACTGACAAAGGAGCCCTTGAGAAACAGGTGAGGGAGCTTCGCAGACATAACCATAGCTTGCTATACCAAATATACGATTTGAGGTAGCAAATATGCAAGTATACCGCAGGAGTGCCACTTGCGACTTAGACCCTGACAAAGAAGCCCCTGAGAAATAGGTGAGGGAGCTTCGCAAACATAACCATAGGTTGCAATACCAAATATACGATTTGAGGTAGGAAATAATCAAGTATGTCGCAGGAGTGCCACATGCGACTTCGACCCTGACAAAGAAGCCCTTGAGAAACAGGTAAGGGAGCTTCGCAAACATAACCATAGCTTGCGATACCAAATATACGATTCGAGGAAGCAAATAATCAAGTATGTCGCAGGAGTGCCATATGCGACTTAGACCCTGACAAAGAAGCCCTTGAGAAACAGGTGAGGGAGCTTCGCAAACAAACCATAGCTTTTGATACCAAATATACGATTTGAGGTAGCAAATAATCAAGTTTGTCGCAGGAGTGCCACATGCGACTTAGACCCTAACAAAGAAGCCCTTGAGAAACAGGTGAGGGAGCTTCGCAAACATAACCATAGCTTGCAATACCAAATATACGATTTGAGGTAGCAAATAATCAAGTATGTCGCAGGAGTGCCACATGCGACTTAGACCCTGACAAAGAAGCCTTTGAGAAACAGGTGAGGGAGCTTCGCAGACATAACCAGAGCTTGCTATACCAAATATACGATTTGAGGTAGCAAATAATCAAGTATGTCGCAGGAGTTCCGCATGCGACTTAGACCCTGACAAAGAAGCCCCTGAGAAACAGGAGAGGGAGCTTCGCAAACATAACCATAGCTTGCAATACCAAATATAAGATTTGAGGTAGCAAGTAGTCAAATATGTCGCAGGAGTGCCACATGCGACTTAGACCTTGACAAAGAAGCCCTTGAGAAACAGGTGAGGGAGCTTCGCAAACAAACCATAGCTTGCTATTCCAAATATACGATTTGAGGTAGCAAATATGCAGGTATGCCGCAGGAGTGCCACATACGACTACGACCCTGACAAAGAAGCCCAGAGAAACAGGTGAGGGAGCTTCGCAAACATAACCATAGCTTGCAATACCAAATATAAGATTTGAGGTAGCAAATAATCAAGTTTGTCGCAGGAGTGCCACATACGACTACGACTCTGACAAAGAAGCACTTGAGAAACAGGTGATTGAGCGTCGCAAACATAAATATAGCTAGCTATACCAAATATAAGAAATGAGGTAGCAAAAATGAAAGTATGCCGCAGGAGTACCACATGCGACTTTGACCCCGACAAAGAAGGCCTATAGAAACAGGTGAGGGAGCTTCGCAAACATAACCATAACTTGTAATACCAAATATACGATTTGAGGTAGCAAATAGGGAAGTATGCCGCAGGAGTGCCACATACGACTTAGACCCTGACAAAGAAGCCCTTGAGAAACAGGTGAGGGAGCTTCAGAAACATAACCATAGCTTGCAATACCAAATATACGATTTGAGATAGCAAATAATCAAGTATGTCGCAGGAGTGCCACATGCGACTTAGACCCTGAAAAAGAAGCCCTTGAGAAACAGGTGAGGGAGCTTCGCAAATATAACCATAGCTTGCAATACCAAATATACGATTTGAGGTAGCAAATAATCAAGTATGTCGCAGGAGTGCCACATGCGACTTCGACCCTGACAAAGAAGCCCTTGAGAAACAGGTGAGGGAGCTTCGCAAACCTAACCATAGCTTGCTATACCAAATATACGAATTGAGGTAGCAAAAAGGCAAGTATGCTGCAGGAGTGCCACATGCGACTTCGACACTGACAAAGGAGCCCTTGAGAAACAGGTGAGGGAGCTTCGCAGACATAACCATAGCTTGCTATACCAAATATACGATTTGAGGTAGCAAATATGCAAGTATACCGCAGGAGTGCCACTTGCGACTTCGACCCTGACAAAGAAGCCCATGAGAAACAGGTGAGGGAGCTTCGCAAATAAACCATAGCTTGCAATACCAAATATACGATTTGAGGTAGCAAATAATCAAGTATGTCGCAGGAGTACCACATGCGACTTAGACCCTGACAATGAAGCCCCTGAGAAATAGGTGAGGGAGCTTCGCAAACATAACCATAGGTTGCAATACCAAATATACGATTTGAGGTAGAAAATAATCAAGTATGTCGCAGGAGTGCCACATGCGACTTCGACCCTGACAAAGAAGCCCTTAAGAAACAGGTAAGGGAGCTTCGCAAACATAACCATAGCTTGCAATACCAAATATACGATTCGAGGAAGCAAATAATCAAGTATGTCGCAGGAGTGCCATATGCGACTTAGACCCTGACAAAGAAGCCCTTGAGAAACAGGTGAGGGAGCTTCGCAAACAAACCATAGCTTTTAATACCAAATATACGATTTGAGGTAGCAAATAATCAAGTTTGTCGCAGGAGTGCCACATGCGACTTAGACCCTAACAAAGAAGCCCTTGAGAAACAGGTGAGGGAGCTTCGCAAACATAACCATAGCTTGCAATACCAAATATACGATATGAGGTAGCAAATAATCAATTATGTCGCAGGAGTGCCACATGCGACTTAGACCTTGACAAAGAAGCCCTTGAGAAACAGGTGAGGGAGCTTCGCAAACATAACCATAGCTTGCTATACCAAATATACGAAATGAGGTAGCAAATAGGTAAGTATGCCGCAGGAGTGCCACATACGACTACGACTCTGACAAAGAAGCACTTGAGAAACAGGTGATTGAGCGTCGCAAACATAAACATAGCTAGCTATACCAAATATAAGAAATGAGGTAGCAAAAAGGAAAGTATGCCGCAGGAGTACCACATGCGACTTTGACCCCGACAAAGAAGGCCTAGAGAAACAGGTGAGGGAGCTTCGCAAACATAACCATAACTTGTAATACCAAATATACGATTTGAGGTAGCAAATAGGCAAGTATGCCGCAGGAGTGCCACATACGACTACGACCCTGACAAAGAAGCTCTTGAGAAACAGGTGAGGGAGCTTCGCAAACATAACCATAGCTTGCTATACGAAATATACGAATTGAGGTAGCAAAAAGGCAAGTATGCCGCAAGAGTGCCACATGCGACTTCGACCCTGACAATGAAGCCCTTGAGAAACAGGTGAGGGAGCTTCGCAAATATAACCATAGCTTGCAATACCAAATATACGATTTGAGATAGCAAATAATCAAGTATGTCGCAGGAGTGCCACATGCGACTTAGACATTGACAAAGAAGTCCTTGAGGAACAGGTGAGGGAGCTTCGCAAACATAACCATAGCTTGCATTACCACATATACGATTTGAGGTAGCAAATAATCAAGTATGTCGCAGGAGTGCCACATGCGACTTAGACCCTGACAAAGAAGCCCTTGAGAAACAGGTGAGGGAGCTTCGCAGGATAATGAGGATAATGAGCTCTGTCTTTTGCAAGCAGATAAGGTGGGTGGCTTTGTTGCCTTGCCTAGGTCTATGTACAATGAAAAAGCAGCTTCGGCGGTTACCAAGAACTTTGTCCTAGTGAAAAAAGGCCAAACAAGAGTTAAGACTAAAGCAGCCGAACTTTGCAAGCGTTTAAATCTGGAGAGGCTCGCAAGGGATATTGCAGTTAGTGAAAGTTCCGCGTTGCAGGTGTTCTTTAGTGTTAAAACCCATAAACCGGATTCCCCTTTCCGCACTATTGTGAACGAAGGTGGTACATGGCAGCATTGTGTCAGTAAGTTTCTTTTGAAGGTGTTGAATGGCCTTGTGATAAATGACCCCTTCCTCGTGAAGAACTCTACCGATATAGTTCGATTTTTTGAAGAGAATAGTGACGTGAAGTATGCCTTCTCTATCGATGTAGAAGAGCTCTTTTATGCTGTGCCTCACCCTGAATTGTTTGCTGCCGTCAAAGATTGCATTGGTGAAAATGGTGCTGTGGCTTTCCAGAATGCAGCAGGTTTGACGGTAGACAACTTTTTAGGCCTTTTAGAATTTTATCTTCGTTCCACTTTTATCAAATTTGACGACCAGTTTTATTTACAAAAGAAGGGCATTTGCATTGGTTCATGCATCGCCCCTGGCTTGTGCAACATTTTTTTATCATATATTGATCGCTCTTTACACGATCATTTTAATCATTTTAACAATGACAAAGTCCTTAAAGTTTTTCGTTTTATGGACGACTTTTTAATTGTTTTAAACAACCTCTGCCCCATTTCTAATGAGCGTACACTACAGTGTGTTCTTGATGATTTTAAACTACATGGCAGAGGGCTCAGTTTTACCTACGAACTTCCAGTCGAAGGGATTCTTCAGTTTTTAGACTTGAGGCTTATGTTCAGGGAAAAGCACGTCTGCTGGGCGTATTCTCCCCGAGCACAAAAAGAGCTCTTGCCGTACGACTCCTCTCACTCGAAAATAGTAAAGAGAGGCATAGCAACTCTCTGCTTGGATTTGGCGCTAAGGAAGTCGTGTGTCCATGAGATGCAGGCAAGTTTTGAGCATCAATTGGGTAGGCTGTTTTCAGCCGGCTTCCCTGGGTCGGTCGTGATGGCAGTCGCGGAAACGCTCCTCAAGAAAATGAATCCTGGTAAGCGCACATCTGCAGCAAAGACTATGGATGGTCAGCAAAAGCCGGAAGTGGTACCGTACCTGCACAAGGTATCCCACAACCTGAAAAAGGTGGCTAATAGGTTTGACGTGCCTATGGTTTTTTCAGCCCCTAAGAAACTTGCTCAGCTGAGCCGCCGCATTACTTGCGAAGACAAAAAAAGGGGCTGTCATAAGAACCACGAAAAACGGTTTGTGCAGTGCGCTATGAACGTCGTGTACAGGATTCCCCTGTCATGTGGCAAGGTGTACATCGGCCAGACAGGGCGCTGCGTAAACGATCGACTCCGGGAGCATGCTAAAGATATCTACAATAAGGAACGCACGAATTTAGTTGCCCACTGCATTGCTTGCACCAAGTGTGAGCCACGGTTCCGGAGTGCTTCAATCCTTGGCAGAAGTTGTCAAAAAACTGCCCGTGAAACTTTGGAAGCTTTCTTTATCAGGAAAGGGGGTCAGAACTGCGTTAGTGACACGTCTGTCGTTTTGTATAATGCTGAGATCAATTTCCTATCGCGTCATCTGCTGTGATTCCAAGTTCCTTGTTAGGTAGCGCTGGCGCAGGCCAGATATGTATTTATATGCCTCGATCTTTCTTCAATAAAGCAGTTGTCAGTAGCGCCCGTGCTCGTCTTGTCTGTATCTCGTCCCGTCCTTTGCGCTAAAAATATGCCTGTAAAATAACCATAGCTTGCTATACCAAATATACGATTTGAGGTAGCAAATATGCAAGTATACCGCAGGAGTGCCACATGCGACTTCGACCCTGACAAAGAAGCCCATGAGAAACAGGTGAGGGAGCTTCGCAAATAAACCATAGCTTGCAATATCAAATATGCGATTTGAGGTAGCAAATAATCAAGTATGTCGCAGGAGTACCACGTGCGACTTAGGCCCTGACAAAGAAGCCATTGAGGAACAGGTGAGTGAGCTTCGTAAACATAACCATAGCTTGCTATACGAAATATACGAATTGAGGTAGTAAAAAGGCAAGTATGCCGAAGGAGTGCCACATGCGATTTCGACCCTAACAATGAAGTCCTTGAGAAACAGGTGAGGGAGCTTCTCAAATATAACCACAGCTTTTAATACCAAATATACGATTTGAGGTAGCAAATAATCAAGTATGTCGCAGGAGTGCCACATGCGACTTAGACCCTAACAAAGAAGCCCTTGAGAAACAGGTGAGGCAGCTTCGCAAATATAACTATAGCTTGCAATACCAAATATACGATTTGAGGTAGCAAATAATCAAGTATGTCGCAGGAGTGCCGCATGCGACTTAGACCCTGACAAAGAAGCCCCTGAGAAACAGGTGAGGGAGCTTCGTAAACAAACCATAGCTTGCTATTCCAAATATAAGATTTGAGGTAGCAAATATGCAGGTATGCCGCAGGAGTGCCACATACGACTACGACCCTGACAATGAAGCCCACAGAAACAGGTGAGGGAGCTTCGCAAACATAACCATAGCTTGTAATACCAAACATACGATTTGAGGTAGCAAATAATCAAGTATGTCGCAGGAGTGCCACATGCGACTTAGACCCTGACAAAGAAGCCCTTGAGAAACAGGTGAGAGAGTTTGCAAACATAACCATAGCTTGCAATACCAAATATACGATTTGAGGTAGCAAATAATCAAGTATGTCGCAGGAGTGCCACATGCGACTTAGACCCTGACAAAGAAGCCCTTGAGAAACAGGTGAGGGAGCTTCGCAAATATAACCATAGCTTGCAATACCAAATATACGATTTGATTTAGCAAATAATCAAGTATGTCGCAGGAGTACCACATGCGACTTCGACCCCGACAAAGGAGCCCTAGAGAAACAGGTGAGTGAGCTTCGCAAACATAACCATAGCTTGCTATAACAAATATACGATTTGAGGTAGCAAAAAGGCAAGTATGCCGCAGGAGTGCCACATACGACTACGACCCTGACAAAGAAGCCCTTGAGAAAGAGGTGAGGGAGCTTCGCAAACATAACCATAGCTTGTTTTACCAAATGTACGAATTAAGGTAGCAAAATGGCAAGTATGCCGCGGGAGTGCCACTTGCGACTTCGACCCTGACAAAGAAGCCCTTGAGAAACAGGTGATGGAGCTTCGCAAACATAACCATAGCCCGCTGTACCAAATATAAGAATTGAGGTAGCAAATTGGCAAGAATGCCGCAGGAGTGCCACATACGACTACGACCCTGACAAAGAAGCTCTGAGAAACAGGTGAGGGAGCTTCGCAAACATAACCATAGCTTGCAATACCAAATATAAGATTTGAGTTTGCAAATAGTCAAATATGTCGCAGGAGTGCCACATGCGACTTAGACCTTGACAAAGAAGCCCTTGAGAAACAGGTGAGGGAGCTTCGCAAACAAACCATAGCTTGCTATTCCAAATATACGATTTGAGGTAGCAAATATGCAGGTATGCCGCAGGAGTGCCACATACGACTACGACCCTGACAAAGAAGCCCAGAGAAACAGGTGAGGGAGCTTCGCAAACATAACCATAGCTTGCTATACCAAATATACGAAATGAGGTAGCAAATAGGTAAGTATGCCGCAGGAGTGCCACATACGACTACGACTCTGACAAAGAAGCACTTGAGAAACAGGTGATTGAGCGTCGCAAACATAAACATAGCTAGCTATACCAAATATAAGAAATGAGGTAGCAAAAATGAAAGTATGCCGCAGGAGTACCACATGCGACTTTGACCCCGACAAAGAAGGCCTATAGAAACAGGTGAGGGAGCTTCGCAAACATAACCATAACTTGTAATACCAAATATACGATTTGAGGTAGCAAATAGGGAAGTATGCCGCAGGAGTGCCACATACGACTTAGACCCTGACAAAGAAGCCCTTGAGAAACAGGTGAGGGAGCTTCACAAACATAACCATAGCTTGCAATACCAAATATACGATTTGAGATAGCAAATAATCAAGTATGTCGCAGGAGTGCCACATGCGACTTAGACCCTGAAAAAGAAGCCCTTGAGAAACAGGTGAGGGAGCTTCGCAAATATAACCATAGCTTGCAATACCAAATATACGATTTGAGGTAGCAAATAATCAAGTATGTCGCAGGAGTGCCACATGCGACTTCGACCCTGACAAAGAAGCCCTTGAGAAACAGGTGAGGGAGCTTCGCAAACCTAACCATAGCTTGCTATACCAAATATACGAATTGAGGTAGCAAAAAGGCAAGTATGCCGCAGGAGTGCCACATGCGACTTCGACACTGACAAAGGAGCCCTTGAGAAACAGGTGAGGGAGCTTCGCAGACATAACCATAGCTTGCTATACCAAATATACGATTTGAGGTAGCAAATATGCAAGTATACCGCAGGAGTGCCACTTGCGACTTCGACCCTGACAAAGAAGCCCATGAGAAACAGGTGAGGGAGCTTCGCAAATAAACCATAGCTTGCAATACCAAATATACGATTTGAGGTAGCAAATAATCAAGTATGTCGCAGGAGTACCACATGCGACTTAGACCCTGACAAAGAAGCCCCTGAGAAATAGGTGAGGGAGCTTCGCAAACATAACCATAGGTTGCAATACCAAATATACGATTTGAGGTAGAAAATAATCAAGTATGTCGCAGGAGTGCCACATGCGACTTCGACCCTGACAAAGAAGCCCTTAAGAAACAGGTAAGGGAGCTTCGCAAACATAACCATAGCTTGCAATACCAAATATACGATTCGAGGAAGCAAATAATCAAGTATGTCGCAGGAGTGCCATATGCGACTTAGACCCTGACAAAGAAGCCCTTGAGAAACAGGTGAGGGAGCTTCGCAAACAAACCATAGCTTTTAATACCAAATATACGATTTGAGGTAGCAAATAATCAAGTTTGTCGCAGGAGTGCCACATGCGACTTAGACCCTAACAAAGAAGCCCTTGAGAAACAGGTGAGGGAGCTTCGCAAACATAACCATAGCTTGCAATACCAAATATACGATATGAGGTAGCAAATATTCAAGTATGTCGCAGGAGTGCCACATGCGACTTAGACCTTGACAAAGAAGCCCTTGAGAAACAGGTGAGGGAGCTTCGCAAACAAACCATAGCTTGCTATTCCAAATATACGATTTGAGGTAGCAAATATGCAGGTATGCCGCAGGAGTGCCACATACGACTACGACCCTGACAAAGAAGCCCAGAGAAACAGGTGATGGAGCTTCGCAAACATAACCATAGCTTGCTATACCAAATATACGAAATGAGGTAGCAAAAAGGTAAGTATGCCGCAGGAGTGCCACATACGACTACGACTCTGACAAAGAAGCACTTGAGAAACAGGTGAGGGAGCTTCGCAAACATAACCATAGCTTGTTTTACCAAATGTACGAATTAAGGTAGCAAAATGGCAAGTATGCCGCGGGAGTGCCACTTGCGACTTCGACCCTGACAAAGAAGCCCTTGAGAAACAGGTGATGGAGCTTCGCGAATATAACCATAGCTTGAAATACTAAATATACGATTTGAGGTAGAAAATATGCAAGTATGCCGCAGGAGTGCCCCATGCCACTTAGATCCTGACAAAGAAGCCCTTGAGAAACAGGTGAGGGAGCTTCGCAAATATAACCATAGCTTGCAATACAAATATACGATTTGATTTAGCAAATAATCAAGTATGTCGCAGGAGTACCACATGCGACTTCGACCCCGACAAAGGAGCCCTAGAGAAACAGGTGAGTGAGCTTCGCAAACATAACCATAGCTTGCTATAACAAATATACGATTTGAGGTAGCAAAAAGGCAAGTATGCCGCAGGAGTGCCACATACGACTACGACCCTGACAAAGAAGCCCTTGAGAAAGAGGTGAGGGAGCTTCGCAAACATAACCATAGCTTGTTTTACCAAATGTACGAATTAAGGTAGCAAAATGGCAAGTATGCCGCGGGAGTGCCACTTGCGACTTCGACCCTGACAAAGAAGCCCTTGAGAAACAGGTGATGGAGCTTCGCAAACATAACCATAGCCCGCTGTACCAAATATAAGAATTGAGGTAGCAAATTGGCAAGTATGCCGCAGGAGTGCCACATACGACTACGACCCTGACAAAGAAGCTCTGAGAAACAGGAGAGGGAGCTTCGCAAACATAACCATAGCTTGCAATACCAAATATATGATTTGAGGTAGCAAGTAGTCAAATATGTCGCAGGAGTGCCACATGCGACTTAGACCTTGACAAAGAAGCCCTTGAGAAACAGGTGAGGGAGCTTCGCAAACAAACCATAGCTTGCTATTCCAAATATACGATTTGAGGTAGCAAATATGCAGGTATGCCGCAGGAGTACCACATGCGACTTTGACCCCGACAAAGAAGGCCTATAGAAACAGGTGAGGGAGCTTCGCAAACATAACCATAACTTGTAATACCAAATATACGATTTGAGGTAGCAAATAGGGAAGTATGCCGCAGGAGTGCCACATACGACTTAGACCCTGACAAAGAAGCCCTTGAGAAACAGGTGAGGGAGCTTCAGAAACATAACCATAGCTTGCAATACCAAATATACGATTTGAGATAGCAAATAATCAAGTATGTCGCAGGAGTGCCACATGCGACTTAGACCCTGAAAAAGAAGCCCTTGAGAAACAGGTGAGGGAGCTTCGCAAATATAACCATAGCTTGCAATACCAAATATACGATTTGAGGTAGCAAATAATCAAGTATGTCGCAGGAGTGCCACATGCGACTTCGACCCTGACAAAGAAGCCCTTGAGAAACAGGTGAGGGAGCTTCGCAAACCTAACCATAGCTTGCTATACCAAATATACGAATTGAGGTAGCAAAAAGGCAAGTATGCCGCAGGAGTGCCACATGCGACTTCGACACTGACAAAGGAGCCCTTGAGAAACAGGTGAGGGAGCTTCGCAGACATAACCATAGCTTGCTATACCAAATATACGATTTGAGGTAGCAAATATGCAAGTATACCGCAGGAGTGCCACTTGCGACTTCGACCCTGACAAAGAAGCCCATGAGAAACAGGTGAGGGAGCTTCGCAAATAAACCATAGCTTGCAATACCAAATATACGATTTGAGGTAGCAAATAATCAAGTATGTCGCAGGAGTACCACATGCGACTTAGACCCTGACAATGAAGCCCCTGAGAAATAGGTGAGGGAGCTTCGCAAACATAACCATAGGTTGCAATACCAAATATACGATTTGAGGTAGAAAATAATCAAGTATGTCGCAGGAGTGCCACATGCGACTTCGACCCTGACAAAGAAGCCCTTAAGAAACAGGTAAGGGAGCTTCGCAAACATAACCATAGCTTGCAATACCAAATATACGATTCGAGGAAGCAAATAATCAAGTATGTCGCAGGAGTGCCATATGCGACTTAGACCCTGACAAAGAAGCCCTTGAGAAACAGGTGAGGGAGCTTCGCAAACAAACCATAGCTTTTAATACCAAATATACGATTTGAGGTAGCAAATAATCAAGTTTGTCGCAGGAGTGCCACATGCGACTTAGACCCTAACAAAGAAGCCCTTGAGAAACAGGTGAGGGAGCTTCGCAAACATAACCATAGCTTGCAATACCAAATATACGATATGAGGTAGCAAATAATCAATTATGTCGCAGGAGTGCCACATGCGACTTAGACCTTGACAAAGAAGCCCTTGAGAAACAGGTGAGGGAGCTTCGCAAACAAACCATAGCTTGCTATTCCAAATATACGATTTGAGGTAGCAAATATGCAGGTATGCCGCAGGAGTGCCACATACGACTACGACCCTGACAAAGAAGCCCAGAGAAACAGGTGATGGAGCTTCGCAAACATAACCATAGCTTGCTATACCAAATATACGAAATGAGGTAGCAAATAGGTAAGTATGCCGCAGGAGTGCCACATACGACTACGACTCTGACAAAGAAGCACTTGAGAAACAGGTGATATAGCGTCGCAAACATAAACATAGCTAGCTATACCAAATATAAGAAATGAGGTAGCAAAAAGGAAAGTATGCCGCAGGAGTACCACATGCGACTTTGACCCCGACAAAGAAGGCCTAGAGAAACAGGTGAGGGAGCTTCGCAAACATAACCATAACTTGTAATACCAAATATACGATTTGAGGTAGCAAAAAGGCAAGTATGCCGCAAGAGTGCCACATGCGACTTCGACCCTGACAATGAAGCCCTTGAGAAACAGGTGAGGGAGCTTCGCAAATATAACCATAGCTTGCAATACCAAATATACGATTTGAGATAGCAAATAATCAAGTATGTCGCAGGAGTGCCACATGCGACTTAGACATTGACAAAGAAGTCCTTGAGGAACAGGTGAGGGAGCTTCGCAAACATAACCATAGCTTGCATTACCACATATACGATTTGAGGTAGCAAATAATCAAGTATGTCGCAGGAGTGCCACATGCGACTTAGACCCTGACAAAGAAGCCCTTGAGAAACAGGTGAGGGAGCTTCGCAGGATAATGAGGATAATGAGCTCTGTCTTTTGCAAGCAGATAAGGTGGGTGGCTTTGTTGCCTTGCCTAGGTCTATGTACAATGAAAAAGCAGCTTCGGCGGTTACCAAGAACTTTGTCCTAGTGAAAAAAGGCCAAACAAGAGTTAAGACTAAAGCAGCCGAACTTTGCAAGCGTTTAAATCTGGAGAGGCTCGCAAGGGATATTGCAGTTAGTGAAAGTTCCGCGTTGCAGGTGTTCTTTAGTGTTAAAACCCATAAACCGGATTCCCCTTTCCGCACTATTGTGAACGAAGGTGGTACATGGCAGCATTGTGTCAGTAAGTTTCTTTTGAAGGTGTTGAATGGCCTTGTGATAAATGACCCCTTCCTCGTGAAGAACTCTACCGATATAGTTCGATTTTTTGAAGAGAATAGTGACGTGAAGTATGCCTTCTCTATCGATGTAGAAGAGCTCTTTTATGCTGTGCCTCACCCTGAATTGTTTGCTGCCGTCAAAGATTGCATTGATGAAAATGGTGCTGTGGCTTTCCAGAATGCAGCAGGTTTGACGGTAGACAACTTTTTAGCCTTTTAGAATTTTATCTTCGTTCCACTTTTATCAAATTTGACGACCAGTTTTATTTACAAAAGAAGGGCATTTGCATTGGTTCATGCATCGCCCCTGGCTTGTGCAACATTTTTTTATCATATATTGATCGCTCTTTACACGATCATTTTAATCATTTTAACAATGACAAAGTCCTTAAAGTTTTTCGTTTTATGGACGACTTTTTAATTGTTTTAAACAACCTCTGCCCCATTTCTAATGAGCGTACACTACAGTGTGTTCTTGATGATTTTAAACTACATGGCAGAGGGCTCAGTTTTACCTACGAACTTCCAGTCGAAGGGATTCTTCAGTTTTTAGACTTGAGGCTTATGTTCAGGGAAAAGCACGTCTGCTGGGCGTATTCTCCCCGAGCACAAAAAGAGCTCTTGCCGTACGACTCCTCTCACTCGAAAATAGTAAAGAGAGGCATAGCAACTCTCTGCTTGGATTTGGCGCTAAGGAAGTCGTGTGTCCATGAGATGCAGGCAAGTTTTGAGCATCAATTGGGTAGGCTGTTTTCAGCCGGCTTCCCTGGGTCGGTCGTGATGGCAGTCGCGGAAACGCTCCTCAAGAAAATGAATCCTGGTAAGCGCACATCTGCAGCAAAGACTATGGATGGTCAGCAAAAGCCGGAAGTGGTACCGTACCTGCACAAGGTATCCCACAACCTGAAAAAGGTGGCTAATAGGTTTGACGTGCCTATGGTTTTTTCAGCCCCTAAGAAACTTGCTCAGCTGAGCCGCCGCATTACTTGCGAAGACAAAAAAAGGGGCTGTCATAAGAACCACGAAAAACGGTTTGTGCAGTGCGCTATGAACGTCGTGTACAGGATTCCCCTGTCATGTGGCAAGGTGTACATCGGCCAGACAGGGCGCTGCGTAAACGATCGACTCCGGGAGCATGCTAAAGATATCTACAATAAGGAACGCACGAATTTAGTTGCCCACTGCATTGCTTGCACCAAGTGTGAGCCACGGTTCCGGAGTGCTTCAATCCTTGGCAGAAGTTGTCAAAAAACTGCCCGTGAAACTTTGGAAGCTTTCTTTATCAGGAAAGGGGGTCAGAACTGCGTTAGTGACACGTCTGTCGTTTTGTATAATGCTGAGATCAATTTCCTATCGCGTCATCTGCTGTGATTCCAAGTTCCTTGTTAGGTAGCGCTGGCGCAGGCCAGATATGTATTTATATGCCTCGATCTTTCTTCAATAAAGCAGTTGTCAGTAGCGCCCGTGCTCGTCTTGTCTGTATCTCGTCCCGTCCTTTGCGCTAAAAATATGCCTGTAAAATAACCATAGCTTGCTATACCAAATATACGATTTGAGGTAGCAAATATGCAAGTATACCGCAGGAGTGCCACATGCGACTTCGACCCTAACAAAGAAGCCCATGAGAAACAGGTGAGGGAGCTTCGCAAATAAACCATAGCTTGCAATATCAAATATGCGATTTGAGGTAGCAAATAATCAAGTATGTCGCAGGAGTACCACGTGCGACTTAGGCCCTGACAAAGAAGCCATTGAGGAACAGGTGAGTGAGCTTCGTAAACATAACCATAGCTTGCTATACGAAATATACGAATTGAGGTAGTAAAAAGGCAAGTATGCCGAAGGAGTGCCACATGCGATTTCGACCCTAACAATGAAGTCCTTGAGAAAGAGGTGAGGGAGCTTCTCAAATATAACCACAGCTTTTAATACCAAATATACGATTTGAGGTAGCAAATAATCAAGTATGTCGCAGGAGTGCCACATGCGACTTAGACCCTAACAAAGAAGCCCTTGAGAAACAGGTGAGGCAGCTTCGCAAATATAACTATAGCTTGCAATACCAAATATACGATTTGAGGTAGCAAATAATCAAGTATGTCGCAGGAGTGCCGCATGCGACTTAGACCCTGACAAAGAAGCCCCTGAGAAACAGGTGAGGGAGCTTCGCAAACAAACCATAGCTTGCTATTCCAAATATACGATTTGAGGTAGCAAATATGCAGGTATGCCGCAGGAGTGCCACATACGACTACGACCCTGACAAAGAAGCCCACAGAAACAGGTGAGGGAGCTTCGCAAACATAACCATAGCTTGTAATACCAAACATACGATTTGAGGTAGCAAATAATCAAGTATGTCGCAGGAGTGCCACATGCGACTTAGACCCTGACAAAGAAGCCCTTGAGAAACAGGTGAGAGAGTTTGCAAACATAACCATAGCTTGCAATACCAAATATACGATTTGAGGTAGCAAATAATCAAGTATGTCGCAGGAGTGCCACATGCGACTTAGACCCTGACAAAGAAGCCCTTGAGAAACAGGTGAGGGAGCTTCGCAAATATAACCATAGCTTGCAATACCAAATATACGATTTGATTTAGCAAATAATCAAGTATGTCGCAGGAGTACCACATGCGACTTCGACCCCGACAAAGGAGCCCTAGAGAAACAGGTGAGTGAGCTTCGCAAACATAACCATAGCTTGCTATAACAAATATACGATTTGAGGTAGCAAAAAGGCAAGTATGCCGCAGGAGTGCCACATACGACTACGACCCTGACAAAGAAGCCCTTGAGAAAGAGGTGAGGGAGCTTCGCAAACATAACCATAGCTTGTTTTACCAAATGTACGAATTAAGGTAGCAAAATGGCAAGTATGCCGCGGGAGTGCCACTTGCGACTTCGACCCTGACAAAGAAGCCCTTGAGAAACAGGTGATGGAGCTTCGCAAACATAACCATAGCCCGCTGTACCAAATATAAGAATTGAGGTAGCAAATTGGCAAGTATGCCGCAGGAGTGCCACATACGACTACGACCCTGACAAAGAAGCTCTGAGAAACAGGTGAGGGAGCTTCGCAAACATAACCATAGCTTGCAATACCAAATATAAGATTTGAGTTTGCAAATAGTCAAATATGTCGCAGGAGTGCCACATGCGACTTAGACCTTGACAAAGAAGCCCTTGAGAAACAGGTGAGGGAGCTTCGCAAACAAACCATAGCTTGCTATTCCAAATATACGATTTGAGGTAGCAAATATGCAGGTATGCCGCAGGAGTGCCACATACGACTACGACCCTGACAAAGAAGCCCAGAGAAACAGGTGAGGGAGCTTCGCAAACATAACCATAGCTTGCTATACCAAATATACGAAATGATTTAGCAAATAGGTAAGTATGCCGCAGGAGTGCCACATACGACTACGACTCTGACAAAGAAGCACTTGAGAAACAGGTGATTGAGCGTCGCAAACATAAACATAGCTAGCTATACCAAATATAAGAAATGAGGTAGCAAAAATGAAAGTATGCCGCAGGAGTACCACATGCGACTTTGACCCCGACAAAGAAGGGCCTATAGAAACAGGTGAGGGAGCTTCGCAAATATAACCATAGCTTGCAATACCAAATATACGATTTGAGGTAGCAAATAATCAAGTATGTCGCAGGAGTGCCACATGCGACTTCGACCCTGACAAAGAAGCCCTTGAGAAACAGGTGAGGGAGCTTCGCAAACCTAACCATAGCTTGCTATACCAAATATACGAATTGAGGTAGCAAAAAGGCAAGTATGCCGCAGGAGTGCCACATGCGACTTCGACACTGACAAAGGAGCCCTTGAGAAACAGGTGAGGGAGCTTCGCAGACATAACCATAGCTTGCTATACCAAATATACGATTTGAGGTAGCAAATATGCAAGTATACCGCAGGAGTGCCACTTGCGACTTCGACCCTGACAAAGAAGCCCATGAGAAACAGGTGAGGGAGCTTCGCAAATAAACCATAGCTTGCAATACCAAATATACGATTTGAGGTAGCAAATAATCAAGTATGTCGCAGGAGTACCACATGCGACTTAGACCCTGACAAAGAAGCCCCTGAGAAATAGGTGAGGGAGCTTCGCAAACATAACCATAGGTTGCAATACCAAATATACGATTTGAGGTAGAAAATAATCAAGTATGTCGCAGGAGTGCCACATGCGACTTCGACCCTGACAAAGAAGCCCTTAAGAAACAGGTAAGGGAGCTTCGCAAACATAACCATAGCTTGCAATACCAAATATACGATTCGAGGAAGCAAATAATCAAGTATGTCGCAGGAGTGCCATATGCGACTTAGACCCTGACAAAGAAGCCCTTGAGAAACAGGTGAGGGAGCTTCGCAAACAAACCATAGCTTTTAATACCAAATATACGATTTGAGGTAGCAAATAATCAAGTTTGTCGCAGGAGTGCCACATGCGACTTAGACCCTAACAAAGAAGCCCTTGAGAAACAGGTGAGGGAGCTTCGCAAACATAACCATAGCTTGCAATACCAAATATACGATATGAGGTAGCAAATATTCAAGTATGTCGCAGGAGTGCCACATGCGACTTAGACCTTGACAAAGAAGCCCTTGAGAAACAGGTGAGGGAGCTTCGCAAACAAACCATAGCTTGCTATTCCAAATATACGATTTGAGGTAGCAAATATGCAGGTATGCCGCAGGAGTGCCACATACGACTACGACCCTGACAAAGAAGCCCAGAGAAACAGGTGATGGAGCTTCGCAAACATAACCATAGCTTGCTATACCAAATATACGAAATGAGGTAGCAAATAGGTAAGTATGCCGCAGGAGTGCCACATACGACTACGACTCTGACAAAGAAGCACTTGAGAAACAGGTGAGGGAGCTTCGCAAACATAACCATAGCTTGTTTTACCAAATGTACGAATTAAGGTAGCAAAATGGCAAGTATGCCGCGGGAGTGCCACTTGCGACTTCGACCCTGACAAAGAAGCCCTTGAGAAACAGGTGATGGAGCTTCGCGAATATAACCATAGCTTGAAATACTAAATATACGATTTGAGGTAGAAAATATGCAAGTATGCCGCAGGAGTGCCCCATGCCACTTAGATCCTTACAAAGAAGCCCTTGAGAAACAGGTGAGGGAGCTTCGCAAATATAACCATAGCTTGCAATACCAAATATACGATTTGATTTAGCAAATAATCAAGTATGTCGAGAGAGTACCACATGCGACTTCGACCCCGACAAAGGAGCCCTAGAGAAACAGGTGAGTGAGCTTCGCAAACATAACCATAGCTTGCTATAACAAATATACGATTTGTGGTAGCAAAAAGGCAAGTATGCCGCAGGAGTGCCACATACGACTACGACCCTGACAAAGAAGCCCTTGAGAAAGAGGTGAGGGAGCTTCGCAAACATAACCATAGCTTGTTTTACCAAATGTACGAATTAAGGTAGCAAAATGGCAAGTATGCCGCGGGAGTGCCACTTGCGACTTCGACCCTGACAAAGAAGCCCTTGAGAAACAGGTGATGGAGCTTCGCAAACATAACCATAGCCCGCTGTACCAAATATAAGAATTGAGGTAGCAAATTGGCAAGTATGCCGCAGGAGTGCCACATACGACTACGACCCTGACAAAGAAGCTCTGAGAAACAGGTGAGGGAGCTTCGCAAACATAACCATAGCTTGCAATACCAAATATAAGATTTGAGTTTGCAAATAGTCAAATATGTCGCAGGAGTGCCACATGCGACTTAGACCTTGACAAAGAAGCCCTTGAGAAACAGGTGAGGGAGCTTCGCAAACAAACCATAGCTTGCTATTCCAAATATACGATTTGAGGTAGCAAATATGCAGGTATGCCGCAGGAGTGCCACATACGACTACGACCCTGACAAAGAAGCCCAGAGAAACAGGTGAGGGAGCTTCGCAGGATAATGAGGATAATGAGCTCTGTCTTTTGCAAGCAGATAAGGTGGGTGGCTTTGTTGCCTTGCCTAGGTCTATGTACAATGAAAAAGCAGCTTCGGCGGTTACCAAGAACTTTGTCCTAGTGAAAAAAGGCCAAACAAGAGTTAAGACTAAAGCAGCCGAACTTTGCAAGCGTTTAAATCTGGAGAGGCTCGCAAGGGATATTGCAGTTAGTGAAAGTTCCGCGTTGCAGGTGTTCTTTAGTGTTAAAACCCATAAACCGGATTCCCCTTTCCGCACTATTGTGAACGAAGGTGGTACATGGCAGCATTGTGTCAGTAAGTTTCTTTTGAAGGTGTTGAATGGCCTTGTGATAAATGACCCCTTCCTCGTGAAGAACTCTACCGATATAGTTCGATTTTTTGAAGAGAATAGTGACGTGAAGTATGCCTTCTCTATCGATGTAGAAGAGCTCTTTTATGCTGTGCCTCACCCTGAATTGTTTGCTGCCGTCAAAGATTGCATTGATGAAAATGGTGCTGTGGCTTTCCAGAATGCAGCAGGTTTGACGGTAGACAACTTTTTAGGCCTTTTAGAATTTTATCTTCGTTCCACTTTTATCAAATTTGACGACCAGTTTTATTTACAAAAGAAGGGCATTTGCATTGGTTCATGCATCGCCCCTGGCTTGTGCAACATTTTTTTATCATATATTGATCGCTCTTTACACGATCATTTTAATCATTTTAACAATGACAAAGTCCTTAAAGTTTTTCGTTTTATGGACGACTTTTTAATTGTTTTAAACAACCTCTGCCCCATTTCTAATGAGCGTACACTACAGTGTGTTCTTGATGATTTTAAACTACATGGCAGAGGGCTCAGTTTTACCTACGAACTTCCAGTCGAAGGGATTCTTCAGTTTTTAGACTTGAGGCTTATGTTCAGGGAAAAGCACGTCTGCTGGGCGTATTCTCCCCGAGCACAAAAAGAGCTCTTGCCGTACGACTCCTCTCACTCGAAAATAGTAAAGAGAGGCATAGCAACTCTCTGCTTGGATTTGGCGCTAAGGAAGTCGTGTGTCCATGAGATGCAGGCAAGTTTTGAGCATCAATTGGGTAGGCAGTTTTCAGCCGGCTTCCCTGGGTCGGTCGTGATGGCAGTCGCGGAAACGCTCCTCAAGAAAATGAATCCTGGTAAGCGCACATCTGCAGCAAAGACTATGGATGGTCAGCAAAAGCCGGAAGTGGTACCGTACCTGCACAAGGTATCCCACAACCTGAAAAAGGTGGCTAATAGGTTTGACGTGCCTATGGTTTTTTCAGCCCCTAAGAAACTTGCTCAGCTGAGCCGCCGCATTACTTGCGAAGACAAAAAAAGGGGCTGTCATAAGAACCACGAAAAACGGTTTGTGCAGTGCGCTATGAACGTCGTGTACAGGATTCCCCTGTCATGTGGCAAGGTGTACATCGGCCAGACAGGGCGCTGCGTAAACGATCGACTCCGGGAGCATGCTAAAGATATCTACAATAAGGAACGCACGAATTTAGTTGCCCACTGCATTGCTTGCACCAAGTGTGAGCCACGGTTCCGGAGTGCTTCAATCCTTGGCAGAAGTTGTCAAAAAACTGCCCGTGAAACTTTGGAAGCTTTCTTTATCAGGAAAGGGGGTCAGAACTGCGTTAGTGACACGTCTGTCGTTTTGTATAATGCTGAGATCAATTTCCTATCGCGTCATCTGCTGTGATTCCAAGTTCCTTGTTAGGTAGCGCTGGCGCAGGCCAGATATGTATTTATATGCCTCGATCTTTCTTCAATAAAGCAGTTGTCAGTAGCGCCCGTGCTCGTCTTGTCTGTATCTCGTCCCGTCCTTTGCGCTAAAAATATGCCTGTAAAATAACCATAGCTTGCTATAACAAATATACGATTTGAGGTAGCAAATATGCAAGTATACCGCAGGAGTGCCACATGCGACTTCGACCCTGACAAAGAAGCCCATGAGAAACAGGTGAGGGAGCTTCGCAAATAAACCATAGCTTGCAATATCAAATATGCGATTTGAGGTAGCAAATAATCAAGTATGTCGCAGGAGTACCACGTGCGACTTAGGCCCTGACAAAGAAGCCATTGAGGAACAGGTGAGTGAGCTTCGTAAACATAACCATAGCTTGCTATACGAAATATACGAATTGAGGTAGTAAAAAGGCAAGTATGCCGAAGGAGTGCCACATGCGATTTCGACCCTAACAATGAAGTCCTTGAGAAACAGGTGAGGGAGCTTCTCAAATATAACCACAGCTTTTAATACCAAATATACGATTTGAGGTAGCAAATAATCAAGTATGTCGCAGGAGTGCCACATGCGACTTAGACCCTAACAAAGAAGCCCTTGAGAAACAGGTGAGGCAGCTTCGCAAATATAACTATAGCTTGCAATACCAAATATACGATTTGAGGTAGCAAATAATCAAGTATGTCGCAGGAGTGCCGCATGCGACTTAGACCCTGACAAAGAAGCCCCTGAGAAACAGGTGAGGGAGCTTCGCAAACAAACCATAGCTTGCTATTCCAAATATACGATTTGAGGTAGCAAATATGCAGGTATGCCGCAGGAGTGCCACATACGACTACGACCCTGACAAAGAAGCCCACAGAAACAGGTGAGGGAGCTTCGCAAACATAACCATAGCTTGTAATACCAAACATACGATTTGAGGTAGCAAATAATCAAGTATGTCGCAGGAGTGCCACATGCGACTTAGACCCTGACAAAGAAGCCCTTGAGAAACAGGTGAGAGAGTTTGCAAACATAACCATAGCTTGCAATACCAAATATACGATTTGAGGTAGCAAATAATCAAGTATGTCGCAGGAGTGCCACATGCGACTTAGACCCTGACAAAGAAGCCCTTGAGAAACAGGTGAGGGAGCTTCGCAAATATAACCATAGCTTGCAATACCAAATATACGATTTGATTTAGCAAATAATCAAGTATGTCGCAGGAGTACCACATGCGACTTCGACCCCGACAAAGGAGCCCTAGAAAAACAGGTGAGTGAGCTTCGCAAACATAACCATAGCTTGCTATAACAAATATACGATTTGAGGTAGCAAAAAGGCAAGTATGCCGCAGGAGTGCCACATACGACTACGACCCTGACAAAGAAGCCCTTGAGAAAGAGGTGAGGGAGCTTCGCAAACATAACCATAGCTTGTTTTACCAAATGTACGAATTAAGGTAGCAAAATGGCAAGTATGCCGCGGGAGTGCCACTTGCGACTTCGACCCTGACAAAGAAGCCCTTGAGAAACAGGTGATGGAGCTTCGCAAACATAACCATAGCCCGCTGTACCAAATATAAGAATTGAGGTAGCAAATTGGCAAGTATGCCGCAGGAGTGCCACATACGACTACGACCCTGACAAAGAAGCTCTGAGAAACAGGTGAGGGAGCTTCGCAAACATAACCATAGCTTGCAATACCAAATATAAGATTTGAGTTTGCAAATAGTCAAATATGTCGCAGGAGTGCCACATGCGACTTAGACCTTGACAAAGAAGCCCTTGAGAAACAGGTGAGGGAGCTTCGCAAACAAACCATAGCTTGCTATTCCAAATATACGATTTGAGGTAGCAAATATGCAGGTATGCCGCAGGAGTGCCACATACGACTACGACCCTGACAAAGAAGCCCAGAGAAACAGGTGAGGGAGCTTCGCAAACATAACCATAGCTTGCTATACCAAATATACGAAATGAGGTAGCAAATAGGTAAGTATGCCGCAGGAGTGCCACATACGACTACGACTCTGACAAAGAAGCACTTGAGAAACAGGTGATTGAGCGTCGCAAACATAAACATAGCTAGCTATACCAAATATAAGAAATGAGGTAGCAAAAATGAAAGTATGCCGCAGGAGTACCACATGCGACTTTGACCCCGACAAAGAAGGCCTATAGAAACAGGTGAGGGAGCTTCGCAAACATAACCATAACTTGTAATACCAAATATACGATTTGAGGTAGCAAATAGGGAAGTATGCCGCAGGAGTGCCACATACGACTTAGACCCTGACAAAGAAGCCCTTGAGAAACAGGTGAGGGAGCTTCACAAACATAACCATAGCTTGCAATACCAAAGATAGCAAATAATCAAGTATGTCGCAGGAGTGCCACATGCGACTTAGACCCTGAAAAAGAAGCCCTTAAGAAACAGGTGAGGGAGCTTCGCAAATATAACCATAGCTTGCAATACCAAATATACGATTTGAGGTAGCAAATAATCAAGTATGTCGCAGGAGTGCCACATGCGACTTCGACCCTGACAAAGAAGCCCTTGAGAAACAGGTGAGGGAGCTTCGCAAACCTAACCATAGCTTGCTATACCAAATATAAGAATTGAGGTAGAAAAAAGGCAAGTATGCCGCAGGAGTGCCACATGCGACTTCGACACTGACAAAGGAGCCCTTGAGAAACAGGTGAGGGAGCTTCGCAGACATAACCATAGCTTGCAATACCAAATATACGATATGAGGTAGCAAATATTCAAGTATGTCGCAGGAGTACCACATGCGACTTAGACCCTGACAAAGAAGCCCCTGAGAAATAGGTGAGGGAGCTTCGCAAACATAACCATAGGTTGCAATACCAAATATACGATTTGAGGTAGAAAATAATAGAGTATGTCGCAGGAGTGCCACATGCGACTTCGACCCTGACAAAGAAGCCCTTAAGAAACAGATAAGGGAGCTTCGCAAACATAACCATAGCTTGCAATACCAAATATACGATTCGAGAAGCAAATAATCAAGTATGTCGCAGGAGTGCCATATGCGACTTAGACCCTGACAAAGAAGCCCTTGAGAAACAGGTTGAGGGAGCTTCGCAAACAAACCATAGCTTTTAATACCAAATATACGATTTGAGGTAGCAAATAATCAAGTTTGTCGCAGGAGTGCCACATGCGACTAGACCCTAACAAAGAAGCCCTTGAGAAACAGGTGAGGGAGCTTCGCAAACATAACCATAGCTTGCAATACCAAATATACGATATGAGGTAGCAAATATTCAAGTATGTCGCAGGAGTGCCACATGCGACTTAGACCTTGACAAAGAAGCCCTTGAGAAACAGGTGAGGGAGCTTCGCAAACAAACCATAGCTTGCTATTCCAAATATACGATTTGAGGTAGCAAATATGCAGGTATGCCGCAGGAGTGCCACATACGACTACGACCCTGACAAAGAAGCCCAGAGAAACAGGTGATGGAGCTTCGCAAACATAACCATAGCTTGCTATACCAAATATACGAAATGAGGTAGCAAATAGGTAAGTATGCCGCAGGAGTGCCACATACGACTACGACTCTGACAAAGAAGCACTTGAGAAACAGGTGAGGGAGCTTCGCAAACATAACCATAGTTTGTTTTACCAAATGTACGAATTAAGGTAGCAAAATGGCAAGTATGCCGCGGGAGTGCCACTTGCGACTTCGACCCTGACAAAGAAGCCCTTGAGAAACAGGTGATGGAGCTTCGCGAATATAACCATAGCTTGAAATACTAAATATACGATTTGAGGTAGAAAATATGCAAGTATGCCGCAGGAGTGCCCCATGCCACTTAGATCCTTACAAAGAAGCCCTTGAGAAACAGGTGAGGGAGCTTCGCAAATATAACCATAGCTTGCAATACCAAATATACGATTTGATTTAGCAAATAATCAAGTATGTCGAGAGAGTACCACATGCGACTTCGACCCCGACAAAGGAGCCCTAGAGAAACAGGTGAGTGAGCTTCGCAAACATAACCATAGCTTGCTATAACAAATATACGATTTGAGGTAGCAAAAAGGCAAGTATGCCGCAGGAGTGCCACATACGACTACGACCCTGACAAAGAAGCCCTTGAGAAAGAGGTGAGGGAGCTTCGCAAACATAACCATAGCTTGTTTTACCAAATGTACGAATTAAGGTAGCAAAATGGCAAGTATGCCGCGGGAGTGCCACTTGCGACTTCGACCCTGACAAAGAAGCCCTTGAGAAACAGGTGATGGAGCTTCGCAAACATAACCATAGCCCGCTGTACCAAATATAAGAATTGAGGTAGCAAATTGGCAAGTATGCCGCAGGAGTGCCACATACGACTACGACCCTGACAAAGAAGCTCTGAGAAACAGGTGAGGGAGCTTCGCAAACATAACCATAGCTTGCAATACCAAATATAAGATTTGAGTTTGCAAATAGTCAAATATGTCGCAGGAGTGCCACATGCGACTTAGACCTTGACAAAGAAGCCCTTGAGAAACAGGTGAGGGAGCTTCGCAGACATAACCATAGCTTGCTATACCAAATATACGATTTGAGGTAGCAAATATGCAAGTATACCGCAGGAGTGCCACTTGCGACTTCGACCCTGACAAAGAAGCCCATGAGAAACAGGTGAGGGAGCTTCGCAAATAAACCATAGCTTGCAATACCAAATATACGATTTGAGGTAGCAAATAATCAAGTATGTCGCAGGAGTACCACATGCGACTTAGACCCTGACAAAGAAGCCCCTGAGAAATAGGTGAGGGAGCTTCGCAAACATAACCATAGGTTGCAATACCAAATATACGATTTGAGGTAGAAAATAATCAAGTATGTCGCAGGAGTGCCACATGCGACTTCGACCCTGACAAAGAAGCCCTTAAGAAACAGGTAAGGGAGCTTCGCAAACATAACCATAGCTTGCAATACCAAATATACGATTCGAGGAAGCAAATAATCAAGTATGTCGCAGGAGTGCCATATGCGACTTAGACCCTGACAAAGAAGCCCTTGAGAAACAGGTGAGGGAGCTTCGCAAACAAACCATAGCTTTTAATACCAAATATACGATTTGAGGTAGCAAATAATCAAGTTTGTCGCAGGAGTGCCACATGCGACTACGACCCTGACAAAGAAGCTCTTGAGAAACAGGTGAGGGAGCTTCGCAAACATAACCATAGCTTGCTATACGAAATATACGAATTGAGGTAGCAAAAAGGCAAGTATGCCGCAAGAGTGCCACATACGACTACGACCCTGACAAAGAAGCCTTGAGAAAGAGGTGAGGGAGCTTCGCAAACATAACCATAGCTTGTTTTACCAAATGTACGAATTAAGGTAGCAAAATGGCAAGTATGCCGCGGGAGTGCCACTTGCGACTTCGACCCTGACAAAGAAGCCCTTGAGAAACAGGTGATGGAGCTTCGCGAATATAACCATAGCTTGAAATACTAAATATACGATTTGAGGTAGAAAATATGCAAGTATGCCGCAGGAGTGCCCCATGCCACTTAGATCCTGACAAAGAAGCCCTTGAGAAACAGGTGAGGGAGCTTCGCAAATATAACCATAGCTTGCAATACCAAATATACGATTTGATTTAGCAAATAATCAAGTATGTCGCAGGAGTACCACATGCGACTTCGACCCCGACAAAGGAGCCCTAGAGAAACAGGTGAGTGAGCTTCGCAAACATAACCATAGCTTGCTATAACAAATATACGATTTGAGGTAGCAAAAAGGCAAGTATGCCGCAGGAGTGCCACATACGACTACGACCCTGACAAAGAAGCCCTTGAGAAAGAGGTGAGGGAGCTTCGCAAACATAACCATAGCTTGTTTTACCAAATGTACGAATTAAGGTAGCAAAATGGCAAGTATGCCGCGGGAGTGCCACTTGCGACTTCGACCCTGACAAAGAAGCCCTTGAGAAACAGGTGATGGAGCTTCGCAAACATAACCATAGCCCGCTGTACCAAATATAAGAATTGAGGTAGCAAATTGGCAAGTATGCCGCAGGAGTGCCACATACGACTTCGACACTGACAAAGGAGCCCTTGAGAAACAGGTGAGGGAGCTTCGCAGACATAACCATAGCTTGCTATACCAAATATACGATTTGAGGTAGCAAAAAGGCAAGTATGCCGCAGGAGTGCCACATGCGACTTCGACACTGACAAAGGAGCCCTTGAGAAACAGGTGAGGGAGCTTCGCAGACATAACCATAGCTTGCTATACCAAATATACGATTTGAGGTAGCAAATATGCAAGTATACCGCAGGAGTGCCACTTGCGACTTCGACCCTGACAAAGAAGCCCATGAGAAACAGGTGAGGGAGCTTCGCAAATAAACCATAGCTTGCAATACCAAATATACGATTTGAGGTAGCAAATAATCAAGTATGTCGCAGGAGTACCACATGCGACTTAGACCCTGACAAAGAAGCCCCTGAGAAATAGGTGAGGGAGCTTCGCAAACATAACCATAGGTTGCAATACCAAATATACGATTTGAGGTAGAAAATAATCAAGTATGTCGCAGGAGTGCCACATGCGACTTCGACCCTGACAAAGAAGGCCTATAGAAACAGGTGAGGGAGCTTCGCAAACATAACCATAACTTGTAATACCAAATATACGATTTGAGGTAGCAAATAATCAAGTATGTCGCAGGAGTGCCACATGCGACTTAGACCCTGACAAAGAAGCCCTTGAGAAACAGGTGAGGGAGCTTCGCAAATATAACCATAGCTTGCAATACCAAATATACGATTTGATTTAGCAAATAATCAAGTATGTCGCAGGAGTACCACATGCGACTTCGACCCCGACAAAGGAGCCCTAGAGAAACAGGTGAGTGAGCTTCGCAAACATAACCATAGCTTGCTATAACAAATATACGATTTGAGGTAGCAAAAAGGCAAGTATGCCGCAGGAGTGCCACATACGACTACGACCCTGACAAAGAAGCCCTTGAGAAAGAGGTGAGGGAGCTTCGCAAACATAACCATAGCTTGTTTTACCAAATGTACGAATTAAGGTAGCAAAATGGCAAGTATGCCGCGGGAGTGCCACTTGCGACTTCGACCCTGACAAAGAAGCCCTTGAGAAACAGGTGATGGAGCTTCGCAAACATAACCATAGCCCGCTGTACCAAATATAAGAATTGAGGTAGCAAATTGGCAAGTATGCCGCAGGAGTGCCACATACGACTACGACCCTGACAAAGAAGCTCTGAGAAACAGGTGAGGGAGCTTCGCAAACATAACCATAGCTTGCAATACCAAATATAAGATTTGAGTTTGCAAATAGTCAAATATGTCGCAGGAGTGCCACATGCGACTTAGACCTTGACAAAGAAGCCCTTGAGAAACAGGTGAGGGAGCTTCGCAAACAAACCATAGCTTGCTATTCCAAATATACGATTTGAGGTAGCAAATATGCAGGTATGCCGCAGGAGTGCCACATACGACTACGACCCTGACAAAGAAGCCCAGAGAAACAGGTGAGGGAGCTTCGCAAACATAACCATAGCTTGCTATACCAAATATACGAAATGAGGTAGCAAATAGGTAAGTATGCCGCAGGAGTGCCACATACGACTACGACTCTGACAAAGAAGCACTTGAGAAACAGGTGATTGAGCGTCGCAAACATAAACATAGCTAGCTATACCAAATATAAGAAATGAGGTAGCAAAAATGAAAGTATGCCGCAGGAGTACCACATGCGACTTTGACCCCGACAAAGAAGGCCTATAGAAACAGGTGAGGGAGCTTCGCAAACATAACCATAACTTGTAATACCAAATATACGATTTGAGGTAGCAAATAGGGAAGTATGCCGCAGGAGTGCCACATACGACTTAGACCCTGACAAAGAAGCCCTTGAGAAACAGGTGAGGGAGCTTCACAAACATAACCATAGCTTGCAATACCAAATATACGATTTGAGATAGCAAATAATCAAGTATGTCGCAGGAGTGCCACATGCGACTTAGACCCTGAAAAAGAAGCCCTTAAGAAACAGGTGAGGGAGCTTCGCAAATATAACCATAGCTTGCAATACCAAATATACGATTTGAGGTAGCAAATAATCAAGTATGTCGCAGGAGTGCCACATGCGACTTCGACCCTGACAAAGAAGCCCTTGAGAAACAGGTGAGGGAGCTTCGCAAACCTAACCATAGCTTGCTATACCAAATATACGAATTGAGGTAGAAAAAAGGCAAGTATGCCGCAGGAGTGCCACATGCGACTTCGACACTGACAAAGGAGCCCTTGAGAAACAGGTGAGGGAGCTTCGCAGACATAACCATAGCTTGCTATACCAAATATACGATTTGAGGTAGCAAATATGCAAGTATACCGCAGGAGTGCCACTTGCGACTTCGACCCTGACAAAGAAGCCCATGAGAAACAGGTGAGGGAGCTTCGCAAATAAACCATAGCTTGCAATACCAAATATACGATTTGAGGTAGCAAATAATCAAGTATGTCGCAGGAGTACCACATGCGACTTAGACCCTGACAAAGAAGCCCCTGAGAAATAGGTGAGGGAGCTTCGCAAACATAACCATAGGTTGCAATACCAAATATACGATTTGAGGTAGAAAATAATCAAGTATGTCGCAGGAGTGCCACATGCGACTTCGACCCTGACAAAGAAGCCCTTAAGAAACAGGTAAGGGAGCTTCGCAAACATAACCATAGCTTGCAATACCAAATATACGATTCGAGGAAGCAAATAATCAAGTATGTCGCAGGAGTGCCATATGCGACTTAGACCCTGACAAAGAAGCCCTTGAGAAACAGGTGAGGGAGCTTCGCAAACAAACCATAGCTTTTAATACCAAATATACGATTTGAGGTAGCAAATAATCAAGTTTGTCGCAGGAGTGCCACATGCGACTTAGACCCTAACAAAGAAGCCCTTGAGAAACAGGTGAGGGAGCTTCGCAAACATAACCATAGCTTGCAATACCAAATATACGATATGAGGTAGCAAATATTCAAGTATGTCGCAGGAGTGCCACATGCGACTTAGACCTTGACAAAGAAGCCCTTGAGAAACAGGTGAGGGAGCTTCGCAAACAAACCATAGCTTGCTATTCCAAATATACGATTTGAGGTAGCAAATATGCAGGTATGCCGCAGGAGTGCCACATACGACTACGACCCTGACAAAGAAGCCCAGAGAAACAGGTGATGGAGCTTCGCAAACATAACCATAGCTTGCTATACCAAATATACGAAATGAGGTAGCAAATAGGTAAGTATGCCGCAGGAGTGCCACATACGACTACGACTCTGACAAAGAAGCACTTGAGAAACAGGTGAGGGAGCTTCGCAAACATAACCATAGCTTGTTTTACCAAATGTACGAATTAAGGTAGCAAAATGGCAAGTATGCCGCGGGAGTGCCACTTGCGACTTCGACCCTGACAAAGAAGCCCTTGAGAAACAGGTGATGGAGCTTCGCGAATATAACCATAGCTTGAAATACTAAATATACGATTTGAGGTAGAAAATATGCAAGTATGCCGCAGGAGTGCCCCATGCCACTTAGATCCTTACAAAGAAGCCCTTGAGAAACAGGTGAGGGAGCTTCGCAAATATAACCATAGCTTGCAATACCAAATATACGATTTGATTTAGCAAATAATCAAGTATGTCGAGAGAGTACCACATGCGACTTCGACCCCGACAAAGGAGCCCTAGAGAAACAGGTGAGTGAGCTTCGCAAACATAACCATAGCTTGCTATAACAAATATACGATTTGAGGTAGCAAAAAGGCAAGTATGCCGCAGGAGTGCCACATACGACTACGACCCTGACAAAGAAGCCCTTGAGAAAGAGGTGAGGGAGCTTCGCAAACATAACCATAGCTTGTTTTACCAAATGTACGAATTAAGGTAGCAAAATGGCAAGTATGCCGCGGGAGTGCCACTTGCGACTTCGACCCTGAAAAAGAAGCCCTTGAGAAACAGGTGATGGAGCTTCGCAAACATAACCATAGCCCGCTGTACCAAATATAAGAATTGAGGTAGCAAATTGGCAAGTATGCCGCAGGAGTGCCACATACGACTACGACCCTGACAAAGAAGCTCTGAGAAACAGGTGAGGGAGCTTCGCAAACATAACCATAGCTTGCAATACCAAATATAAGATTTGAGTTTGCAAATAGTCAAATATGTCGCAGGAGTGCCACATGCGACTTAGACCTTGACAAAGAAGCCCTTGAGAAACAGGTGAGGGAGCTTCGCAAACAAACCATAGCTTGCTATTCCAAATATACGATTTGAGGTAGCAAATATGCAGGTATGCCGCAGGAGTGCCACATACGACTACGACCCTGACAAAGAAGCCCAGAGAAACAGGTGAGGGAGCTTCGCAAACATAACCATAGCTTGCTATACCAAATATACGAAATGAGGTAGCAAATAGGTAAGTATGCCGCAGGAGTGCCACATACGACTACGACTCTGACAAAGAAGCACTTGAGAAACAGGTGATTGAGCGTCGCAAACATAAACATAGCTAGCTATACCAAATATAAGAAATGAGGTAGCAAAAATGAAAGTATGCCGCAGGAGTACCACATGCGACTTTGACCCCGACAAAGAAGGCCTATAGAAACAGGTGAGGGAGCTTCGCAAACATAACCATAACTTGTAATACCAAATATACGATTTGAGGTAGCAAATAGGGAAGTATGCCGCAGGAGTGCCACATACGACTTAGACCCTGACAAAGAAGCCCTTGAGAAACAGGTGAGGGAGCTTCACAAACATAACCATAGCTTGCAATACCAAATATACGATTTGAGATAGCAAATAATCAAGTATGTCGCAGGAGTGCCACATGCGACTTAGACCCTGAAAAAGAAGCCCTTGAGAAACAGGTGAGGGAGCTTCGCAAATATAACCATAGCTTGCAATACCAAATATACGATTTGAGGTAGCAAATAATCAAGTATGTCGCAGGAGTGCCACATGCGACTTCGACCCTGACAAAGAAGCCCTTGAGAAACAGGTGAGGGAGCTTCGCAAACCTAACCATAGCTTGCTATACCAAATATACGAATTGAGGTAGCAAAAAGGCAAGTATGCCGCAGGAGTGCCACATGCGACTTCGACACTGACAAAGGAGCCCTTGAGAAACAGGTGAGGGAGCTTCGCAGACATAACCATAGCTTGCTATACCAAATATACGATTTGAGGTAGCAAATATGCAAGTATACCGCAGGAGTGCCACTTGCGACTTCGACCCTGACAAAGAAGCCCATGAGAAACAGGTGAGGGAGCTTCGCAAATAAACCATAGCTTGCAATACCAAATATACGATTTGAGGTAGCAAATAATCAAGTATGTCGCAGGAGTACCACATGCGACTTAGACCCTGACAAAGAAGCCCCTGAGAAATAGGTGAGGGAGCTTCGCAAACATAACCATAGGTTGCAATACCAAATATACGATTTGAGGTAGAAAATAATCAAGTATGTCGCAGGAGTGCCACATGCGACTTCGACCCTGACAAAGAAGCCCTTAAGAAACAGGTAAGGGAGCTTCGCAAACATAACCATAGCTTGCAATACCAAATATACGATTCGAGGAAGCAAATAATCAAGTATGTCGCAGGAGTGCCATATGCGACTTAGACCCTGACAAAGAAGCCCTTGAGAAACAGGTGAGGGAGCTTCGCAAACAAACCATAGCTTTTAATACCAAATATACGATTTGAGGTAGCAAATAATCAAGTTTGTCGCAGGAGTGCCACATGCGACTTAGACCCTAACAAAGAAGCCCTTGAGAAACAGGTGAGGGAGCTTCGCAAACATAACCATAGCTTGCAATACCAAATATACGATATGAGGTAGCAAATATTCAAGTATGTCGCAGGAGTGCCACATGCGACTTAGACCTTGACAAAGAAGCCCTTGAGAAACAGGTGAGGGAGCTTCGCAAACAAACCATAGCTTGCTATTCCAAATATACGATTTGAGGTAGCAAATATGCAGGTATGCCGCAGGAGTGCCACATACGACTACGACCCTGACAAAGAAGCCCAGAGAAACAGGTGATGGAGCTTCGCAAACATAACCATAGCTTGCTATACCAAATATACGAAATGAGGTAGCAAATAGGTAAGTATGCCGCAGGAGTGCCACATACGACTACGACTCTGACAAAGAAGCACTTGAGAAACAGGTGATTGAGCGTCGCAAACATAAACATAGCTAGCTATACCAAATATAAGAAATGAGGTAGCAAAAAGGAAAGTATGCCGCAGGAGTACCACATGCGACTTTGACCCCGACAAAGAAGGCCTAGAGAAACAGGTGAGGGAGCTTCGCAAACATAACCATAACTTGTAATACCAAATATACGATTTGAGGTAGCAAATAGGCAAGTATGCCGCAGGAGTGCCACATACGACTTAGACCCTGACAAAGAAGCCCTTGAGAAACAGGTGAGGGAGCTTCACAAACATAACCATAGCTTGCAATACCAAATATACGATTTGAGATAGCAAATAATCAAGTATGTCGCAGGAGCGCCACATGCGACTTAGACCCTGAAAAAGAAGCCCTTGAGAAACAGGTGAGGGAGGTTCGCAAATATAACCATAGCTTGCAATACCAAATATACGATTTGAGGTAGCAAATAATCAAGTATGTCGCAGGAGTGCCACATGCGACTTCGACCCTGACAAAGAAGCCCTTGAGAAACAGGTGAGGGAGCTTCGCAAACCTAACCATAGCTTGCTATACCAAATATACGAATTGAGGTAGCAAAAAGGCAAGTATGCCGCAGGAGTGCCACATGCGACTTCGACACTGACAAAGGAGCCCTTGAGAAACAGGTGAGGGAGCTTCGCAGACATAACCATAGCTTGCTATACCAAATATACGATTTGAGGTAGCAAATATGCAAGTATACCGCAGGAGTGCCACTTGCGACTTCGACCCTGACAAAGAAGCCCATGAGAAACAGGTGAGGGAGCTTCGCAAATAAACCATAGCTTGCAATACCAAATATACGATTTGAGGTAGCAAATAATCAAGTATGTCGCAGGAGTACCACATGCGACTTAGACCCTGACAAAGAAGCCCCTGAGAAATAGGTGAGGGAGCTTCGCAAACATAACCATAGGTTGCAATACCAAATATACGATTTGAGGTAGAAAATAATCAAGTATGTCGCAGGAGTGCCACATGCGACTTCGACCCTGACAAAGAAGCCCTTAAGAAACAGGTAAGGGAGCTTCGCAAACATAACCATAGCTTGCAATACCAAATATACGATTCGAGGAAGCAAATAATCAAGTATGTCGCAGGAGTGCCATATGCGACTTAGACCCTGACAAAGAAGCCCTTGAGAAACAGGTGAGGGAGCTTCGCAAACAAACCATAGCTTTTAATACCAAATATACGATTTGAGGTAGCAAATAATCAAGTTTGTCGCAGGAGTGCCACATGCGACTTAGACCCTAACAAAGAAGCCCTTGAGAAACAGGTGAGGGAGCTTCGCAAACATAACCATAGCTTGCAATACCAAATATACGATATGAGGTAGCAAATATTCAAGTATGTCGCAGGAGTGCCACGTGCGACTTAGACCTTGACAAAGAAGCCCTTGAGAAACAGGTGAGGGAGCTTCGCAAACAAACCATAGCTTGCTATTCCAAATATACGATTTGAGGTAGCAAATATGCAGGTATGCCGCAGGAGTGCCACATACGACTACGACCCTGACAAAGAAGCCCAGAGAAACAGGTGATGGAGCTTCGCAAACATAACCATAGCTTGCTATACCAAATATACGAAATGAGGTAGCAAATAGGTAAGTATGCCGCAGGAGTGCCACATACGACTACGACTCTGACAAAGAAGTACTTGAGAAACAGGTGATTGAGCGTCGCAAACATAAACATAGCTAGCTATACCAAATATAAGAAATGAGGTAGCAAAAAGGAAAGTATGCCGCAGGAGTACCACATGCGACTTTGACCCCGACAAAGAAGGCCTAGAGAAACAGGTGAGGGAGCTTCGCAAACATAACCATAACTTGTAATACCAAATATACGATTTGAGGTAGCAAATAGGCAAGTATGCCGCAGGAGTGCCACATACGACTACGACCCTGACAAAGAAGCTCTTGAGAAACAGGTGAGGGAGCTTCGCAAACATAACCATAGCTTGCTATACGAAATATACGAATTGAGGTAGCAAAAAGGCAAGTATGCCGCAAGAGTGCCACATACGACTACGACCCTGACAAAGAAGCCCTTGAGAAAGAGGTGAGGGAGCTTCGCAAACATAACCATAGCTTGTTTTACCAAATGTACGAATTAAGGTAGCAAAATGGCAAGTATGCCGCGGGAGTGCCACTTGCGACTTCGACCCTGACAAAGAAGCCCTTGAGAAACAGGTGATGGAGCTTCGCGAATATAACCATAGCTTGAAATACTAAATATACGATTTGAGGTAGAAAATATGCAAGTATGCCGCAGGAGTGCCCCATGCCACTTAGATCCTGACAAAGAAGCCCTTGAGAAACAGGTGAGGGAGCTTCGCAAATATAACCATAGCTTGCAATACCAAATATACGATTTGATTTAGCAAATAATCAAGTATGTCGCAGGAGTACCACATGCGACTTCGACCCCGACAAAGGAGCCCTAGAGAAACAGGTGAGTGAGCTTCGCAAACATAACCATAGCTTGCTATAACAAATATACGATTTGAGGTAGCAAAAAGGCAAGTATGCCGCAGGAGTGCCACATACGACTACGACCCTGACAAAGAAGCCCTTGAGAAAGAGGTGAGGGAGCTTCGCAAACATAACCATAGCTTGTTTTACCAAATGTACGAATTAAGGTAGCAAAATGGCAAGTATGCCGCGGGAGTGCCACTTGCGACTTCGACCCTGACAAAGAAGCCCTTGACAAACAGGTGATGGAGCTTCGCAAACATAACCATAGCCCGCTGTACCAAATATAAGAATTGAGGTAGCAAATTGGCAAGTATGCCGCAGGAGTGCCACATACGACTTCGACACTGACAAAGGAGCCCTTGAGAAACAGGTGAGGGAGCTTCGCAGACATAACCATAGCTTGCTATACCAAATATACGATTTGAGGTAGCAAAAAGGCAAGTATGCCGCAGGAGTGCCACATGCGACTTCGACACTGACAAAGGAGCCCTTGAGAAACAGGTGAGGGAGCTTCGCAGACATAACCATAGCTTGCTATACCAAATATACGATTTGAGGTAGCAAATATGCAAGTATACCGCAGGAGTGCCACTTGCGACTTCGACCCTGACAAAGAAGCCCATGAGAAACAGTTGAGGGAGCTTCGCAAATAAACCATAGCTTGCAATACCAAATATACGATTTGAGGTAGCAAATAATCAAGTATGTCGCAGGAGTACCACATGCGACTTAGACCCTGACAAAGAAGCCCCTGAGAAATAGGTGAGGGAGCTTCGCAAACATAACCATAGGTTGCAATACCAAATATACGATTTGAGGTAGAAAATAATCAAGTATGTCGCAGGAGTGCCACATGCGACTTCGACCCTGACAAAGAAGCCCTTAAGAAACAGGTAAGGGAGCTTCGCAAACATAACCATAGCTTGCAATACCAAATATACGATTCGAGGAAGCAAATAATCAAGTATGTCGCAGGAGTGCCATATGCGACTTAGACCCTGACAAAGAAGCCCTTGAGAAACAGGTGAGGGAGCTTCGCAAACAAACCATAGCTTTTAATACCAAATATACGATTTGAGGTAGCAAATAATCAAGTTTGTCGCAGGAGTGCCACATGCGACTACGACCCTGACAAAGAAGCTCTTGAGAAACAGGTGAGGGAGCTTCGCAAACATAACCATAGCTTGCTATACGAAATATACGAATTGAGGTAGCAAAAAGGCAAGTATGCCGCAAGAGTGCCACATACGACTACGACCCTGACAAAGAAGCCCTTGAGAAAGAGGTGAGGGAGCTTCGCAAACATAACCATAGCTTGTTTTACCAAATGTACGAATTAAGGTAGCAAAATGGCAAGTATGCCGCGGGAGTGCCACTTGCGACTTCGACCCTGACAAAGAAGCCCTTGAGAAACAGGTGATGGAGCTTCGCGAATATAACCATAGCTTGAAATACTAAATATACGATTTGAGGTAGAAAATATGCAAGTATGCCGCAGGAGTGCCCCATGCCACTTAGATCCTGACAAAGAAGCCCTTGAGAAACAGGTGAGGGAGCTTCGCAAATATAACCATAGCTTGCAATACCAAATATACGATTTGATTTAGCAAATAATCAAGTATGTCGCAGGAGTACCACATGCGACTTCGACCCCGACAAAGGAGCCCTAGAGAAACAGGTGAGTGAGCTTCGCAAACATAACCATAGCTTGCTATAACAAATATACGATTTGAGGTAGCAAAAAGGCAAGTATGCCGCAGGAGTGCCACATACGACTACGACCCTGACAAAGAAGCCCTTGAGAAAGAGGTGAGGGAGCTTCGCAAACATAACCATAGCTTGTTTTACCAAATGTACGAATTAAGGTAGCAAAATGGCAAGTATGCCGCGGGAGTGCCACTTGCGACTTCGACCCTGACAAAGAAGCCCTTGAGAAACAGGTGATGGAGCTTCGCAAACATAACCATAGCCCGCTGTACCAAATATAAGAATTGAGGTAGCAAATTGGCAAGTATGCCGCAGGAGTGCCACATACGACTTCGACACTGACAAAGGAGCCCTTGAGAAACAGGTGAGGGAGCTTCGCAGACATAACCATAGCTTGCTATACCAAATATACGATTTGAGGTAGCAAAAAGGCAAGTATGCCGCAGGAGTGCCACATGCGACTTCGACACTGACAAAGGAGCCCTTGAGAAACAGGTGAGGGAGCTTCGCAGACATAACCATAGCTTGCTATACCAAATATACGATTTGAGGTAGCAAATATGCAAGTATACCGCAGGAGTGCCACTTGCGACTTCGACCCTGACAAAGAAGCCCATGAGAAACAGGTGAGGGAGCTTCGCAAATAAACCATAGCTTGCAATACCAAATATACGATTTGAGGTAGCAAATAATCAAGTATGTCGCAGGAGTACCACATGCGACTTCGACCCTGACAAAGAAGCCCCTGAGAAATAGGTGAGGGAGCTTCGCAAACATAACCATAGGTTGCAATACCAAATATACGATTTGAGGTAGAAAATAATCAAGTATGTCGCAGGAGTGCCACATGCGACTTCGACCCTGACAAAGAAGCCCTTAAGAAACAGGTAAGGGAGCTTCGCAAACATAACCATAGCTTGCAATACCAAATATACGATTCGAGGAAGCAAATAATCAAGTATGTCGCAGGAGTGCCATATGCGACTTAGACCCTGACAAAGAAGCCCTTGAGAAACAGGTGAGGGAGCTTCGCAAACAAACCATAGCTTTTAATACCAAATATACGATTTGAGGTAGCAAATAATCAAGTTTGTCGCAGGAGTGCCACATGCGACTTAGACCCTAACAAAGAAGCCCTTGAGAAACAGGTGAGGGAGCTTCGCAAACATAACCATAGCTTGCAATACCAAATATACGATATGAGGTAGCAAATATTCAAGTATGTCGCAGGAGTGCCACGTGCGCCTTAGACCTTGACAAAGAAGCCCTTGAGAAACAGGTGAGGGAGCTTCGCAAACAAACCATAGCTTGCTATTCCAAATATACGATTTGAGGTAGCAAATATGCAGGTATGCCGCAGGAGTGCCACATACGACTACGACCCTGACAAAGAAGCCCAGAGAAACAGGTGATGGAGCTTCGCAAACATAACCATAGCTTGCTATACCAAATATACGAAATGAGGTAGCAAATAGGTAAGTATGCCGCAGGAGTGCCACATACGACTACGACTCTGACAAAGAAGTACTTGAGAAACAGGTGATTGAGCGTCGCAAACATAAACATAGCTAGCTATACCAAATATAAGAAATGAGGTAGCAAAAAGGAAAGTATGCCGCAGGAGTACCACATGCGACTTTGACCCCGACAAAGAAGGCCTAGAGAAACAGGTGAGGGAGCTTCGCAAACATAACCATAACTTGTAATACCAAATATACGATTTGAGGTAGCAAATAGGCAAGTATGCCGCAGGAGTGCCACATACGACTACGACCCTGACAAAGAAGCTCTTGAGAAACAGGTGAGGGAGCTTCGCAAACATAACCATAGCTTGCTATACGAAATATACGAATTGAGGTAGCAAAAAGGCAAGTATGCCGCAAGAGTGCCACATACGACTACGACCCTGACAAAGAAGCCCTTGAGAAAGAGGTGAGGGAGCTTCGCAAACATAACCATAGCTTGTTTTACCAAATGTACGAATTAAGGTAGCAAAATGGCAAGTATGCCGCGGGAGTGCCACTTGCGACTTCGACCCTGACAAAGAAGCCCTTGAGAAACAGGTGATGGAGCTTCGCGAATATAACCATAGCTTGAAATACTAAATATACGATTTGAGGTAGAAAATATGCAAGTATGCCGCAGGAGTGCCCCATGCCACTTAGATCCTGACAAAGAAGCCCTTGAGAAACAGGTGAGGGAGCTTCGCAAATATAACCATAGCTTGCAATACCAAATATACGATTTGATTTAGCAAATAATCAAGTATGTCGCAGGAGTACCACATGCGACTTCGACCCCGACAAAGGAGCCCTAGAGAAACAGGTGAGTGAGCTTCGCAAACATAACCATAGCTTGCTATAACAAATATACGATTTGAGGTAGCAAAAAGGCAAGTATGCCGCAGGAGTGCCACATACGACTACGACCCTGACAAAGAAGCCCTTGAGAAAGAGGTGAGGGAGCTTCGCAAACATAACCATAGCTTGTTTTACCAAATGTACGAATTAAGGTAGCAAAATGGCAAGTATGCCGCGGGAGTGCCACTTGCGACTTCGACCCTGACAAAGAAGCCCTTGAGAAACAGGTGATGGAGCTTCGCAAACATAACCATAGCCCGCTGTACCAAATATAAGAATTGAGGTAGCAAATTGGCAAGTATGCCGCAGGAGTGCCACATACGACTACGACCCTGACAAAGAAGCTCTGAGAAACAGGTGAGGGAGCTTCGCAAACATAACCATAGCTTGCTATTCCAAATATACGATTTGAGGTAGCAAATATGCAGGTATGCCGCAGGAGTGCCACATACGACTACGACCCTGACAAAGAAGCCCAGAGAAACAGGTGAGGGAGCTTCGCAAACATATCCATAGCTTGCTATACCAAATATACGAAACGAGGTAGCAAATAGGTAAGTATGCCGCAGGAGTGCCACATACGACTACGACTCTGACAAAGAAGCACTTGAGAAACAGGTGATTGAGCGTCGCAAACATAAACATAGCTAGCTATACCAAATATAAGAAATGAGGTAGCAAAAATGAAAGTATGCCGCAGGAGTACCACATGCGACTTTGACCCCGACAAAGAAGGCCTATAGAAACAGGTGAGGGAGCTTCGCAAACATAACCATAACTTGTAATACCAAATATACGATTTGAGGTAGCAAATAGGGAAGTATGCCGCAGGAGTGCCACATACGACTTAGACCCTGACAAAGAAGCCCTTGAGAAACAGGTGAGGGAGCTTCACAAACATAACCATAGCTTGCAATACCAAATGTACGATTTGAGATAGCAAATAATCAAGTATGTCGCAGGAGTGCCACATGCGACTTAGACCCTGAAAAAGAAGCCCTTGAGAAACAGGTGAGGGAGCTTCGCAAATATAACCATAGCTTGCAATACCAAATATACGATTTGAGGTAGCAAATAATCAAGTATGTCGCAGGAGTGCCACATGCGACTTCGACCCTGACAAAGAAGCCCTTGAGAAACAGGTGAGGGAGCTTCGCAAACCTAACCATAGCTTGCTATACCAAATATACGAATTGAGGTAGCAAAAAGGCAAGTATGCCGCAGGAGTGCCACATGCGACTTCGACACTGACAAAGGAGCCCTTGAGAAACAGGTGAGGGAGCTTCGCAGACATAACCATAGCTTGCTATACCAAATATACGATTTGAGGTAGCAAATATGCAAGTATACCGCAGGAGTGCCACTTGCGACTTCGACCCTGACAAAGAAGCCCATGAGAAACAGGTGAGGGAGCTTCGCAAATAAACCATAGCTTGCAATACCAAATATACGATTTGAGGTAGCAAATAATCAAGTATGTCGCAGGAGTACCACATGCGACTTAGACCCTGACAAAGAAGCCCCTGAGAAATAGGTGAGGGAGCTTCGCAAACATAACCATAGGTTGCAATACCAAATATACGATTTGAGGTAGAAAATAATCAAGTATGTCGCAGGAGTGCCACATGCGACTTCGACCCCGACAAAGGAGCCCTAGAGAAACAGGTGAGTGAGCTTCGCAAACATAACCATAGCTTGCTATAACAAATATACGATTTGAGGTAGCAAAAAGGCAAGTATGCCGCAGGAGTGCCACATACGACTACGACCCTGACAAAGAAGCCCTTGAGAAAGAGGTGAGGGAGCTTCGCAAACATAACCATAGCTTGTTTTACCAAATGTACGAATTAAGGTAGCAAAATGGCAAGTATGCCGCGGGAGTGCCACTTGCGACTTCGACCCTGACAAAGAAGCCCTTGAGAAACAGGTGATGGAGCTTCGCAAACATAACCATAGCCCGCTGTACCAAATATAAGAATTGAGGTAGCAAATTGGCAAGTATGCCGCAGGAGTGCCACATACGACTACGACCCTGACAAAGAAGCTCTGAGAAACAGGTGAGGGAGCTTCGCAAACATAACCATAGCTTGCAATACCAAATATAAGATTTGAGTTTGCAAATAGTCAAATATGTCGCAGGAGTGCCACATGCGACTTAGACCTTGACAAAGAAGCCCTTGAGAAACAGGTGAGGGAGCTTCGCAAACAAACCATAGCTTGCTATTCCAAATATACGATTTGAGGTAGCAAATATGCAGGTATGCCGCAGGAGTGCCACATACGACTACGACCCTGACAAAGAAGCCCAGAGAAACAGGTGAGGGAGCTTCGCAAACATAACCATAGCTTGCTATACCAAATATACGAAATGAGGTAGCAAATAGGTAAGTATGCCGCAGGAGTGCCACATACGACTACGACTCTGACAAAGAAGCACTTGAGAAACAGGTGATTGAGCGTCGCAAACATAAACATAGCTAGCTATACCAAATATAAGAAATGAGGTAGCAAAAATGAAAGTATGCCGCAGGAGTACCACATGCGACTTTGACCCCGACAAAGAAGGCCTATAGAAACAGGTGAGGGAGCTTCGCAAACATACCCATAACTTGTAATACCAAATATACGATTTGAGCTAGCAAATAGGGAAGTATGCCGCAGGAGTGCCACATACGACTTAGACCCTGACAAAGAAGCCCTTGAGAAACAGGTGAGGGAGCTTCACAAACATAACCATAGCTTGCAATACCAAATATACGATTTGAGATAGCAAATAATCAAGTATGTCGCAGGAGTGCCACATGCGACTTAGACCCTGAAAAAGAAGCCCTTGAGAAACAGGTGAGGGAGCTTCGCAAATATAACCATAGCTTGCAATACCAAATATACGATTTGAGGTAGCAAATAATCAAGTATGTCGCAGGAGTGCCACATGCGACTTCGACCCTGACAAAGAAGCCCTTGAGAAACAGGTGAGGGAGCTTCGCAAACCTAACCATAGCTTGCTATACCAAATATACGAATTGAGGTAGCAAAAAGGCAAGTATGCCGCAGGAGTGCCACATGCGACTTCGACACTGACAAAGGAGCCCTTGAGAAACAGGTGAGGGAGCTTCGCAGACATAACCATAGCTTGCTATACCAAATATACGATTTGAGGTAGCAAATATGCAAGTATACCGCAGGAGTGCCACTTGCGACTTCGACCCTGACAAAGAAGCCCATGAGAAACAGGTGAGGGAGCTTCGCAAATAAACCATAGCTTGCAATACCAAATATACGATTTGAGGTAGCAAATAATCAAGTATGTCGCAGGAGTACCACATGCGACTTAGACCCTGACAAAGAACCCCTGAGAAATAGGTGAGGGAGCTTCGCAAACATAACCATAGGTTGCAATACCAAATATACGATTTGAGGTAGAAAATAATCAAGTATGTCGCAGGAGTGCCACATGCGACTTCGACCCTGACAAAGAAGCCCTTAAGAAACAGGTAAGGGAGCTTCGCAAACATAACCATAGCTTGCAATACCAAATATACGATTCGAGGAAGCAAATAATCAAGTATGTCGCAGGAGTGCCACATGCGACTTCGACCCTGACAAAGAAGCCCTTAAGAAACAGGTAAGGGAGCTTCGCAAACATAACCATAGCTTGCAATACCAAATATACGATTCGAGGAAGCAAATAATCAAGTATGTCGCAGGAGTGCCATATGCGACTTAGACCCTGACAAAGAAGCCCTTGAGAAACAGGTGAGGGAGCTTCGCAAACAAACCATAGCTTTTAATACCAAATATACGATTTGAGGTAGCAAATAATCAAGTTTGTCGCAGGAGTGCCACATGCGACTTAGACCCTAACAAAGAAGCCCTTGAGAAACAGGTGAGGGAGCTTCGCAAACATAACCATAGCTTGTAATACCAAACATAGGATTTGAGGTAGCAAATAATCAAGTATGTCGCAGGAGTGCCACATGCGACTTAGACCCTGACAAAGAAGCCCTTGAGAAACAGGTGAGAGAGTTTGCAAACATAACCATAGCTTGCAATACCAAATATACGATTTGAGGTAGCAAATAATCAAGTATGTCGCAGGAGTGCCACATGCGACTTAGACCCTGACAAAGAAGCCCTTGAGAAACAGGTGAGGGAGCTTCGCGAATATAACCATAGCTTGAAATACTAAATATACGATCTGAGGTAGAAAATATGCAAGTATGCCGCAGGAGTGCCCCATGCCACTTAGATCCTGACAAAGAAGCCCTTGAGAAACAGGTGAGGGAGCTTCGCAAATATAACCATAGCTTGCAATACCAAATATACGATTTGATTTAGCAAATAATCAAGTATGTCGCAGGAGTACCACATGCGACTTCGACCCCGACAAAGGAGCCCTAGAGAAACAGGTGAGTGAGCTTCGCAAACATAACCATAGCTTGCTATAACAAATATACGATTTGAGGTAGCAAAAAGGCAAGTATGCCGCAGGAGTGCCACATACGACTACGACCCTGACAAAGAAGCCCTTGAGAAAGAGGTGAGGGAGCTTCGCAAACATAACCATAGCTTGTTTTACCAAATGTACGAATTAAGGTAGCAAAATGGCAAGTATGCCGCGGGAGTGCCACTTGCGACTTCGACCCTGACAAAGAAGCCCTTGAGAAACAGGTGATGGAGCTTCGCAAACATAACCATAGCCCGCTGTACCAAATATAAGAATTGAGGTAGCAAATTGGCAAGTATGCCGCAGGAGTGCCACATACGACTACGACCCTGACAAAGAAGCTCTGAGAAACAGGTGAGGGAGCTTCGCAAACATAACCATAGCTTGCAATACCAAATATAAGATTTGAGTTTGCAAATAGTCAAATATGTCGCAGGAGTGCCACATGCGACTTAGACCTTGACAAAGAAGCCCTTGAGAAACAGGTGAGGGAGCTTCGCAAACAAACCATAGCTTGCTATTCCAAATATACGATTTGAGGTAGCAAATATGCAGGTATGCCGCAGGAGTGCCACATACGACTACGACCCTGACAAAGAAGCCCAGAGAAACAGGTGAGGGAGCTTCGCAAACATAACCATAGCTTGCTATACCAAATATACGAAATGAGGTAGCAAATAGGTAAGTATGCCGCAGGAGTGCCACATACGACTACGACTCTGACAAAGAAGCACTTGAGAAACCGGTGATTGAGCGTCGCAAACATAAACATAGCTAGCTATACCAAATATAAGAAATGAGGTAGCAAAAATGAAAGTATGCCGCAGGAGTACCACATGCGACTTTGACCCCGACAAAGAAGGCCTATAGAAACAGGTGAGGGAGCTTCGCAAACATAACCATAACTTGTAATACCAAATATACGATTTGAGGTAGCAAATAGGGAAGTATGCCGCAGGAGTGCCACATACGACTTAGACCCTGACAAAGAAGCCCTTGAGAAACAGGTGAGGGAGCTTCACAAACATAACCATAGCTTGCAATACCAAATATACGATTTGAGATAGCAAATAATCAAGTATGTCGCAGGAGTGCCACATGCGACTTAGACCCTGAAAAAGAAGCCCTTGAGAAACAGGTGAGGGAGCTTCGCAAATATAACCATAGCTTGCAATACCAAATATACGATTTGAGGTAGCAAATAATCAAGTATGTCGCAGGAGTGCCACATGCGACTTCGACCCTGACAAAGAAGCCCTTGAGAAACAGGTGAGGGAGCTTCGCAAACCTAACCATAGCTTGCTATACCAAATATACGAATTGAGGTAGCAAAAAGGCAAGTATGCCGCAGGAGTGCCACATGCGACTTCGACACTGACAAAGGAGCCCTTGAGAAACAGGTGAGGGAGCTTCGCAGACATAACCATAGCTTGCTATACCAAATATACGATTTGAGGTAGCAAATATGCAAGTATACCGCAGGAGTGCCACTTGCGACTTCGACCCTGACAAAGAAGCCCATGAGAAACAGGTGAGGGAGCTTCGCAAATAAACCATAGCTTGCAATACCAAATATACGATTTGAGGTAGCAAATAATCAAGTATGTCGCAGGAGTACCATATGCGACTTAGACCCTGACAAAGAAGCCCTTGAGAAACAGGTGAGGGAGCTTCGCAAACAAACCATAGCTTTTAATACCAAATATACGATTTGAGGTAGCAAATAATCAAGTTTGTCGCAGGAGTGCCACATGCGACTTAGACCCTAACAAAGAAGCCCTTGAGAAACAGGTGAGGGAGCTTCGCAAACATAACCATAGCTTGCAATACCAAATATACGATATGAGGTAGCAAATATTCAAGTATGTCGCAGGAGTGCCACATGCGACTTAGACCTTGACAAAGAAGCCCTTGAGAAACAGGTGAGGGAGCTTCGCAAACAAACCATAGCTTGCTATTCCAAATATACGATTTGAGGTAGCAAATATGCAGGTATGCCGCAGGAGTGCCACATACGACTACGACCCTGACAAAGAAGCCCAGAGAAACAGGTGATGGAGCTTCGCAAACATAACCATAGCTTGCTATACCAAATATACGAAATGAGGTAGCAAATAGGTAAGTATGCCGCAGGAGTGCCACATACGACTACGACTCTGACAAAGAAGCACTTGAGAAACAGGTGATTGAGCGTCGCAAACATAAACATAGCTAGCTATACCAAATATAAGAAATGAGGTAGCAAAAAGGAAAGTATGCCGCAGGAGTACCACATGCGACTTTGACCCCGACAAAGAAGGCCTAGAGAAACAGGTGAGGGAGCTTCGCAAACATAACCATAACTTGTAATACCAAATATACGATTTGAGGTAGCAAATAGGCAAGTATGCCGCAGGAGTGCCACATACGACTACGACCCTGACAAAGAAGCTCTTGAGAAACAGGTGAGGGAGCTTCGCAAACATAACCATAGCTTGCTATACGAAATATACGAATTGAGGTAGCAAAAAGGCAAGTATGCCGCAAGAGTGCCACATGCGACTTCGACCCTGACAATGAAGCCCTTGAGAAACAGGTGAGGGAGCTTCGCAAATATAACCATAGCTTGCAATACCAAATATACGATTTGAGATAGCAAATAATCAAGTATGTCGCAGGAGTGCCACATGCGACTTAGACATTGACAAAGAAGTCCTTGAGGAACAGGTGAGGGAGCTTCGCAAACATAACCATAGCTTGCATTACCACATATACGATTTGAGGTAGCAAATAATCAAGTATGTCGCAGGAGTGCCACATGCGACTTAGACCCTGACAAAGAAGCCCTTGAGAAACAGGTGAGGGAGCTTCGCAGGATAATGAGGATAATGAGCTCTGTCTTTTGCAAGCAGATAAGGTGGGTGGCTTTGTTGCCTTGCCTAGGTCTATGTACAATGAAAAAGCAGCTTCGGCGGTTACCAAGAACTTTGTCCTAGTGAAAAAAGGCCAAACAAGAGTTAAGACTAAAGCAGCCGAACTTTGCAAGCGTTTAAATCTGGAGAGGCTCGCAAGGGATATTGCAGTTAGTGAAAGTTCCGCGTTGCAGGTGTTCTTTAGTGTTAAAACCCATAAACCGGATTCCCCTTTCCGCACTATTGTGAACGAAGGTGGTACATGGCAGCATTGTGTCAGTAAGTTTCTTTTGAAGGTGTTGAATGGCCTTGTGATAAATGACCCCTTCATCGTGAAGAACTCTACCGATATAGTTCGATTTTTTGAAGAGAATAGTGACGTGAAGTATGCCTTCTCTATCGATGTAGAAGAGCTCTTTTATGCTGTGCCTCACCCTGAATTGTTTGCTGCCGTCAAAGATTGCATTGATGAAAATGGTGCTGTGGCTTTCCAGAATGCAGCAGGTTTGACGGTAGACAACTTTTTAGGCCTTTTAGAATTTTATCTTCGTTCCACTTTTATCAAATTTGACGACCAGTTTTATTTACAAAAGAAGGGCATTTGCATTGGTTCATGCATCGCCCCTGGCTTGTGCAACATTTTTTTATCATATATTGATCGCTCTTTACACGATCATTTTAATCATTTTAACAATGACAAAGTCCTTAAAGTTTTTCGTTTTATGGACGACTTTATAATTGTTTTAAACAACCTCTGCCCCATTTCTAATGAGCGTACACTACAGTGTGTTCTTGATGATTTTAAACTACATGGCAGAGGGCTCAGTTTTACCTACGAACTTCCAGTCGAAGGGATTCTTCAGTTTTTAGACTTGAGGCTTATGTTCAGGGAAAAGCACGTCTGCTGGGCGTATTCTCCCCGAGCACAAAAAGAGCTCTTGCCGTACGACTCCTCTCACTCGAAAATAGTAAAGAGAGGCATAGCAACTCTCTGCTTGGATTTGGCGCTAAGGAAGTCGTGTGTCCATGAGATGCAGGCAAGTTTTGAGCATCAATTGGGTAGGCTGTTTTCAGCCGGCTTCCCTGGGTCGGTCGTGATGGCAGTCGCGGAAACGCTCCTCAAGAAAATGAATCCTGGTAAGCGCACATCTGCAGCAAAGACTATGGATGGTCAGCAAAAGCCGGAAGTGGTACCGTACCTGCACAAGGTATCCCACAACCTGAAAAAGGTGGCTAATAGGTTTGACGTGCCTATGGTTTTTTCAGCCCCTAAGAAACTTGCTCAGCTGAGCCGCCGCATTACTTGCGAAGACAAAAAAAGGGGCTGTCATAAGAACCACGAAAAACGGTTTGTGCAGTGCGCTATGAACGTCGTGTACAGGATTCCCCTGTCATGTGGCAAGCTGTACATCGGCCAGACAGGGCGCTGCGTAAACGATCGACTCCGGGAGCATGCTAAAGATATCTACAATAAGGAACGCACGAATTTAGTTGCCCACTGCATTGCTTGCACCAAGTGTGAGCCACGGTTCCGGAGTGCTTCAATCCTTGGCAGAAGTTGTCAAAAAACTGCCCGTGAAACTTTGGAAGCTTTCTTTATCAGGAAAGGGGGTCAGAACTGCGTTAGTGACACGTCTGTCGTTTTGTATAATGCTGAGATCAATTTCCTATCGCGTCATCTGCTGTGATTCCAAGTTCCTTGTTAGGTAGCGCTGGCGCAGGCCAGATATGTATTTATATGCCTCGATCTTTCTTCAATAAAGCAGTTGTCAGTAGCGCCCGTGCTCGTCTTGTCTGTATCTCGTCCCGTCCTTTGCGCTAAAAATATGCCTGTAAAATAACCATAGCTTGCTATACCAAATATACGATTTGAGGTAGCAAATATGCAAGTATACCGCAGGAGTGCCACATGCGACTTCGACCCTGACAAAGAAGCCCATGAGAAACAGGTGAGGGAGCTTCGCAAATAAACCATAGCTTGCAATATCAAATATGCGATTTGAGGTAGCAAATAATCAAGTATGTCGCAGGAGTACCACGTGCGACTTAGGCCCTGACAAAGAAGCCATTGAGGAACAGGTGAGTGAGCTTCGTAAACATAACCATAGCTTGCTATACGAAATATACGAATTGAGGTAGTAAAAAGGCAAGTATGCCGAAGGAGTGCCACATGCGATTTCGACCCTAACAATGAAGTCCTTGAGAAACAGGTGAGGGAGCTTCTCAAATATAACCACAGCTTTTAATACCAAATATACGATTTGAGGTAGCCAATAATCAAGTATGTCGCAGGAGTGCCACATGCGACTTAGACCCTAACAAAGAAGCCCTTGAGAAACAGGTGAGGCAGCTTCGCAAACATAACCATAGCTTGCAATACCAAATATACGATATGAGGTAGCAAATAATCAATTATGTCGCAGGAGTGCCACATGCGACTTAGACCTTGACAAAGAAGCCCTTGAGAAACAGGTGAGGGAGCTTCGCAAACAAACCATATCTTGCTATTCCAAATATACGATTTGAGGTAGCAAATATGCAGGTATGCCGCAGGAGTGCCACATACGACTACGACCCTGACAAAGAAGCCCAGAGAAACAGGTGATGGAGCTTCGCAAACATAACCATAGCTTGCTATACCAAATATACGAAATGAGGTAGCAAATAGGTAAGTATGCCGCAGGAGTGCCACATACGACTACGACTCTGACAAAGAAGCACTTGAGAAACAGGTGATTGAGCGTCGCAAACATAAACATAGCTAGCTATACCAAATATAAGAAATGAGGTAGCAAAAAGGAAAGTATGCCGCAGGAGTACCACATGCGACTTTGACCCCGACAAAGAAGGCCTAGAGAAACAGGTGAGGGAGCTTCGCAAACATAACCATAACTTGTAATACCAAATATACGATTTGAGGTAGCAAAAAGGCAAGTATGCCGCAAGAGTGCCACATGCGACTTCGACCCTGACAATGAAGCCCTTGAGAAACAGGTGAGGGAGCTTCGCAAATATAACCATAGCTTGCAATACCAAATATACGATTTGAGATAGCAAATAATCAAGTATGTCGCAGGAGTGCCACATGCGACTTAGACATTGACAAAGAAGTCCTTGAGGAACAGGTGAGGGAGCTTCGCAAACATAACCATAGCTTGCATTACCACATATACGATTTGAGGTAGCAAATATTCAAGTATGTCGCAGGAGTGCCACATGCGACTTCGACCCTGACAAAGAAGCCCTTGAGAAACAGGTGAGGGAGCTTCGCAAACCTAACCATAGCTTGCTATACCAAATATACGAATTGAGGTAGCAAAAAGGCAAGTATGCCGCAGGAGTGCCACATGCGACTTCGACACTGACAAAGGAGCCCTTGAGAAACAGGTGAGGGAGCTTCGCAGACATAACCATAGCTTGCTATACCAAATATACGATTAGAGGTAGCAAATATGCAAGTATACCGCAGGAGTGCCACTTGCGACTTCGACCCTGACAAAGAAGCCCATGAGAAACAGGTGAGGGAGCTTCGCAAATAAACCATAGCTTGCAATACCAAATATACGATTTGAGGTAGCAAATAATCAAGTATGTCGCAGGAGTACCACATGCGACTTAGACCCTGACAACGAAGCCCCTGAGAAATAGGTGAGGGAGCTTCGCAAACATAACCATAGGTTGCAATACCAAATATACGATTTGAGGTAGAAAATAATCAAGTATGTCGCAGGAGTGCCACATGCGACTTCGACCCTGACAAAGAAGCCCTTAAGAAACAGGTAAGGGAGCTTCGCAAACATAACCATAGCTTGCAATACCAAATATACGATTCGAGGAAGCAAATAATCAAGTATGTCGCAGGAGTGCCACATGCGACTTCGACCCTGACAAAGAAGCCCTTAAGAAACAGGTAAGGGAGCTTCGCAAACATAACCATAGCTTGCAATACCAAATATACGATTCGAGGAAGCAAATAATCAAGTATGTCGCAGGAGTGCCATATGCGACTTAGACCCTGACAAAGAAGCCCTTGAGAAACAGGTGAGGGAGCTTCGCAAACAAACCATAGCTTTTAATACCAAATATACGATTTGAGGTAGCAAATAATCAAGTTTGTCGCAGGAGTGCCACATGCGACTTAGACCCTAACAAAGAAGCCCTTGAGAAACAGGTGAGGGAGCTTCGCAAACATAACCATAGCTTGTAATACCAAACATACGATTTGAGGTAGCAAATAATCAAGTATGTCGCAGGAGTGCCACATGCGACTTAGACCCTGACAAAGAAGCCCTTGAGAAACAGGTGAGAGAGTTTGCAAACATAACCATAGCTTGCAATACCAAATATACGATTTGAGGTAGCAAATAATCAAGTATGTCGCAGGAGTGCCACATGCGACTTAGACCCTGACAAAGAAGCCCTTGAGAAACAGGTGAGGGAGCTTCGCGAATATAACCATAGCTTGAAATACTAAATATACGATCTGAGGTAGAAAATATGCAAGTATGCCGCAGGAGTGCCCCATGCCACTTAGATCCTGACAAAGAAGCCCTTGAGAAACAGGTGAGGGAGCTTCGCAAATATAACCGTAGCTTGCAATACCAAATATACGATTTGATTTAGCAAATAATCAAGTATGTCGCAGGAGTACCACATGCGACTTCGACCCCGACAAAGGAGCCCTAGAGAAACAGGTGAGTGAGCTTCGCAAACATAACCATAGCTTGCTATAACAAATATACGATTTGAGGTAGCAAAAAGGCAAGTATGCCGCAGGAGTGCCACATACGACTACGACCCTGACAAAGAAGCCCTTGAGAAAGAGGTGAGGGAGCTTCGCAAACATAACCATAGCTTGTTTTACCAAATGTACGAATTAAGGTAGCAAAATGGCAAGTATGCCGCGGGAGTGCCACTTGCGACTTCGACCCTGACAAAGAAGCCCTTGAGAAACAGGTGATGGAGCTTCGCAAACATAACCATAGCCCGCTGTACCAAATATAAGAATTGAGGTAGCAAATTGGCAAGTATGCCGCAGGAGTGCCACATACGACTACGACCCTGACAAAGAAGCTCTGAGAAACAGGTGAGGGAGCTTCGCAAACATAACCATAGCTTGCAATACCAAATATAAGATTTGAGTTTGCAAATAGTCAAATATGTCGCAGGAGTGCCACATGCGACTTAGACCTTGACAAAGAAGCCCTTGAGAAACAGGTGAGGGAGCTTCGCAAACAAACCATAGCTTGCTATTCCAAATATACGATTTGAGGTAGCAAATATGCAGGTATGCCGCAGGAGTGCCACATACGACTACGACCCTGACAAAGAAGCCCAGAGAAACAGGTGAGGGAGCTTCGCAAACATAACCATAGCTTGCTATACCAAATATACGATTTGAGGTAGCAAATATGCAAGTATACCGCAGGAGTGCCACATGCGACTTCGACCCTGACAAAGAAGCCCATGAGAAACAGGTGAGGGAGCTTCGCAAATAAACCATAGCTTGCAATATCAAATATGCGATTTGAGGTAGCAAATAATCAAGTATGTCGCAGGAGTACCACGTGCGACTTAGGCCCTGACAAAGAAGCCATTGAGGAACAGGTGAGTGAGCTTCGTAAACATAACCATAGCTTGCTATACGAAATATACGAATTGAGGTAGTAAAAAGGCATGTATGCCGAAGGAGTGCCACATGCGATTTCGACCCTAACAATGAAGTCCTTGAGAAACAGGTGAGGGAGCTTCTCAAATATAACCACAGCTTTTAATACCAAATATACGATTTGAGGTAACAAATAATCAAGTATGTCGCAGGAGTGCCACATGCGACTTAGACCCTGAAAAAGAAGCCCTTGAGAAACAGGTGAGGGAGCTTTGCAAATATAACCATAGCTTGCAATACCAAATATACGATTTGAGGTAGCAAATAATCAAGTATGTCGCAGGAGTGCCACATGCGACTTCGACCCTGACAAAGAAGCCCTTGAGAAACAGGTGAGGGAGCTTCGCAAACCTAACCATAGCTTGCTATACCAAATATACGAATTGAGGTAGCAAAAAGGCAAGTATGCCGCAGGAGTGCCACATGCGACTTCGACACTGACAAAGGAGCCCTTGAGAAACAGGTGAGGGAGCTTCGCAGACATAACCATAGCTTGCTATACCAAATATACGATTTGAGGTAGCAAATAGGCAAGTATACCGCAGGAGTGCCACTTGCGACTTCGACCCTGACAAAGAAGCCCATGAGAAACAGGTGAGGGAGCTTCGCAAATAAACCATAGCTTGCAATACCAAATATACGATTTGAGGTAGCAAATAATCAAGTATGTCGCAGGAGTACCACATGCGACTTAGACCCTGACAAAGAAGCCCCTGAGAAATAGGTGAGGGAGCTTCGCAAACATAACCATAGGTTGCAATACCAAATATACGATTTGAGGTAGAAAATAATCAAGTATGTCGCAGGAGTGCCACATGCGACTTCGACCCTGACAAAGAAGCCCTTAAGAAACTGGTAAGGGAGCTTCGCAAACATAACCATAGCTTGCAATACCAAATATACGATTCGAGGAAGCAAATAATCAAGTATGTCGCAGGAGTGCCATATGCGACTTAGACCCTGACAAAGAAGCCCTTGAGAAACAGGTGAGGGAGCTTCGCAAACAAACCATAGCTTTTAATACCAAATATACGATTTGAGGTAGCAAATAATCAAGTTTGTCGCAGGAGTGCCACATGCGACTTAGACCCTAACAAAGAAGCCCTTGAGAAACAGGTGAGGGAGCTTCGCAAACATAACCATAGCTTGCAATACCAAATATACGATATGAGGTAGCAAATATTCAAGTATGTCGCAGGAGTGCCACATGCGACTTAGACCTTGACAAAGAAGCCCTTGAGAAACAGGTGAGGGAGCTTCGCAAACAAACCATAGCTTGCTATTCCAAATATACGATTTGAGGTAGCAAATATGCAGGTATGCCGCAGGAGTGCCACATACGACTACGACCCTGACAAAGAAGCCCAGAGAAACAGGTGATGGAGCTTCGCAAACATAACCATAGCTTGCTATACCAAATATACGAAATGAGGTAGCAAATAGGTAAGTATGCCGCAGGAGTGCCACATACGACTACGACTCTGACAAAGAAGCACTTGAGAAACAGGTGATTGAGCGTCGCAAACATAAACATAGCTAGCTATACCAAATATAAGAAATGAGGTAGCAAAAAGGAAAGTATGCCGCAGGAGTACCACATGCGACTTTGACCCCGACAAAAAAGGCCTAGAGAAACAGGTGAGGGAGCTTCGCAAACATAACCATAACTTGTAATACCAAATATACGATTTGAGGTAGCAAATAGGCAAGTATGCCGCAGGAGTGCCACATACGACTACGACCCTGACAAAGAAGCTCTTGAGAAACAGGTGAGGGAGCTTCGCAAACATAACCATAGCTTGCTATACGAAATATACGAATTGAGGTAGCAAAAAGGCAAGTATGCCGCAAGAGTGCCACATGCGACTTCGACCCTGACAATGAAGCCCTTGAGAAACAGGTGAGGGAGCTTCGCAAATATAACCATAGCTTGCAATACCAAATATACGATTTGAGATAGCAAATAATCAAGTATGTCGCAGGAGTGCCACATGCGACTTAGACATTGACAAAGAAGTCCTTGAGGAACAGGTGAGGGAGCTTCGCAAACTTAACCATAGCTTGCATTACCACATATACGATTTGAGGTAGCAAATAATCAAGTATGTCGCAGGAGTGCCACATGCGACTTAGACCCTGACAAAGAAGCCCTTGAGAAACAGGTGAGGGAGCTTCGCAGGATAATGAGGATAATGAGCTCTGTCTTTTGCAAGCAGATAAGGTGGGTGGCTTTGTTGCCTTGCCTAGGTCTATGTACAATGAAAAAGCAGCTTCGGCGGTTACCAAGAACTTTGTCCTAGTGAAAAAAGGCCAAACAAGAGTTAAGACTAAAGCAGCCGAACTTTGCAAGCGTTTAAATCTGGAGAGGCTCGCAAGGGATATTGCAGTTAGTGAAAGTTCCGCGTTGCAGGTGTTCTTTAGTGTTAAAACCCATAAACCGGATTCCCCTTTCCGCACTATTGTGAACGAAGGTGGTACATGGCAGCATTGTGTCAGTAAGTTTCTTTTGAAGGTGTTGAATGGCCTTGTGATAAATGACCCCTTCCTCGTGAAGAACTCTACCGATATAGTTCGATTTTTTGAAGAGAATAGTGACGTGAAGTATGCCTTCTCTATCGATGTAGAAGAGCTCTTTTATGCTGTGCCTCACCCTGAATTGTTTGCTGCCGTCAAAGATTGCATTGATGAAAATGGTGCTGTGGCTTTCCAGAATGCAGCAGGTTTGACGGTAGACAACTTTTTAGGCCTTTTAGAATTTTATCTTCGTTCCACTTTTATCAAATTTGACGACCAGTTTTATTTACAAAAGAAGGGCATTTGCATTGGTTCATGCATCGCCCCTGGCTTGTGCAACATTTTTTTATCATATATTGATCGCTCTTTACACGATCATTTTAATCATTTTAACAATGACAAAGTCCTTAAAGTTTTTCGTTTTATGGACGACTTTTTAATTGTTTTAAACAACCTCTGCCCCATTTCTAATGAGCGTACACTACAGTGTGTTCTTGATGATTTTAAACTACATGGCAGAGGGCTCAGTTTTACCTACGAACTTCCAGTCGAAGGGATTCTTCAGTTTTTAGACTTGAGGCTTATGTTCAGGGAAAAGCACGTCTGCTGGGCGTATTCTCCCCGAGCACAAAAAGAGCTCTTGCCGTACGACTCCTCTCACTCGAAAATAGTAAAGAGAGGCATAGCAACTCTCTGCTTGGATTTGGCGCTAAGGAAGTCGTGTGTCCATGAGATGCAGGCAAGTTTTGAGCATCAATTGGGTAGGCTGTTTTCAGCCGGCTTCCCTGGGTCGGTCGTGATGGCAGTCGCGGAAACGCTCCTCAAGAAAATGAATCCTGGTAAGCGCACATCTGCAGCAAAGACTATGGATGGTCAGCAAAAGCCGGAAGTGGTACCGTACCTGCACAAGGTATCCCACAACCTGAAAAAGGTGGCTAATAGGTTTGACGTGCCTATGGTTTTTTCAGCCCCTAAGAAACTTGCTCAGCTGAGCCGCCGCATTACTTGCGAAGACAAAAAAAGGGGCTGTCATAAGAACCACGAAAAACGGTTTGTGCAGTGCGCTATGAACGTCGTGTACAGGATTCCCCTGTCATGTGGCAAGGTGTACATCGGCCAGACAGGGCGCTGCGTAAACGATCGACTCCGGGAGCATGCTAAAGATATCTACAATAAGGAACGCACGAATTTAGTTGCCCACTGCATTGCTTGCACCAAGTGTGAGCCACGGTTCCGGAGTGCTTCAATCCTTGGCAGAAGTTGTCAAAAAACTGCCCGTGAAACTTTGGAAGCTTTCTTTATCAGGAAAGGGGGTCAGAACTGCGTTAGTGACACGTCTGTCGTTTTGTATAATGCTGAGATCAATTTCCTATCGCGTCATCTGCTGTGATTCCAAGTTCCTTGTTAGGTAGCGCTGGCGCAGGCCAGATATGTATTTATATGCCTCGATCTTTCTTCAATAAAGCAGTTGTCAGTAGCGCCCGTGCTCGTCTTGTCTGTATCTCGTCCCGTCCTTTGCGCTAAAAATATGCCTGTAAAATAACCATAGCTTGCTATACCAAATATACGATTTGAGGTAGCAAATATGCAAGTATACCGCAGGAGTGCCACATGCGACTTCGACCCTGACAAAGAAGCCCATGAGAAACAGGTGAGGGAGCTTCGCAAATAAACCATAGCTTGCAATATCAAATATGCGATTTGAGGTAGCAAATAATCAAGTATGTCGCAGGAGTACCACGTGCGACTTAGGCCCTGACAAAGAAGCCATTGAGGAACAGGTGAGTGAGCTTCGTAAACATAACCATAGCTTGCTATACGAAATATACGAATTGAGGTAGTAAAAAGGCAAGTATGCCGAAGGAGTGCCACATGCGATTTCGACCCTAACAATGAAGTCCTTGAGAAACAGGTGAGGGAGCTTCTCAAATATAACCACAGCTTTTAATACCAAATATACGATTTGAGGTAGCAAATAATCAAGTATGTCGCAGGAGTGCCACATGCGACTTAGACCCTAACAAAGAAGCCCTTGAGAAACAGGTGAGGCAGCTTCGCAAACATAACCATAGCTTGCAATACCAAATATACGATATGAGGTAGCAAATAATCAATTATGTCGCAGGAGTGCCACATGCGACTTAGACCTTGACAAAGAAGCCCTTGAGAAACAGGTGAGGGAGCTTCGCAAACAAACCATAGCTTGCTATTCCAAATATACGATTTGAGGTAGCAAATATGCAGGTATGCCGCAGGAGTGCCACATACGACTACGACCCTGACAAAGAAGCCCAGAGAAACAGGTGATGGAGCTTCGCAAACATAACCATAGCTTGCTATACCAAATATACGAAATGAGGTAGCAAATAGGTAAGTATGCCGCAGGAGTGCCACATACGACTACGACTCTGACAAAGAAGCACTTGAGAAACAGGTGATTGAGCGTCGCAAACATAAACATAGCTAGCTATACCAAATATAAGAAATGAGGTAGCAAAAAGGAAAGTATGCCGCAGGAGTACCACATGCGACTTTGACCCCGACAAAGAAGGCCTAGAGAAACAGGTGAGGGAGCTTCGCAAACATAACCATAACTTGTAATACCAAATATACGATTTGAGGTAGCAAAAAGGCAAGTATGCCGCAAGAGTGCCACATGCGACTTCGACCCTGACAATGAAGCCCTTGAGAAACAGGTGAGGGAGCTTCGCAAATATAACCATAGCTTGCAATACCAAATATACGATTTGAGATAGCAAATAATCAAGTATGTCGCAGGAGTGCCACATGCGACTTAGACATTGACAAAGAAGTCCTTGAGGAACAGGTGAGTGAGCTTCGCAAACATAACCATAGCTTGCATTACCACATATACGATTTGAGGTAGCAAATAATCAAGTATGTCGCAGGAGTGCCACATGCGACTTAGACCCTGACAAAGAAGCCCTTGAGAAACAGGTGAGGGAGCTTCGCAGGATAATGAGGATAATGAGCTCTGTCTTTTGCAAGCAGATAAGGTGGGTGGCTTTGTTGCCTTGCCTAGGTCTATGTACAATGAAAAAGCAGCTTCGGCGGTTACCAAGAACTTTGTCCTAGTGAAAAAAGGCCAAACAAGAGTTAAGACTAAAGCAGCCGAACTTTGCAAGCGTTTAAATCTGGAGAGGCTCGCAAGGGATATTGCAGTTAGTGAAAGTTCCGCGTTGCAGGTGTTCTTTAGTGTTAAAACCCATAAACCGGATTCCCCTTTCCGCACTATTGTGAACGAAGGTGGTACTTGGCAGCATTGTGTCAGTAAGTTTCTTTTGAAGGTGTTGAATGGCCTTGTGATAAATGACCCCTTCCTCGTGAAGAACTCTACCGATATAGTTCGATTTTTTGAAGAGAATAGTGACGTGAAGTATGCCTTCTCTATCGATGTAGAAGAGCTCTTTTATGCTGTGCCTCACCCTGAATTGTTTGCTGCCGTCAAAGATTGCATTGATGAAAATGGTGCTGTGGCTTTCCAGAATGCAGCAGGTTTGACGGTAGACAACTTTTTAGGCCTTTTAGAATTTTATCTTCGTTCCACTTTTATCAAATTTGACGACCAGTTTTATTTACAAAAGAAGGGCATTTGCATTGGTTCATGCATCGCCCCTGGCTTGTGCAACATTTTTTTATCATATATTGATCGCTCTTTACACGATCATTTTAATCATTTTAACAATGACAAAGTCCTTAAAGTTTTTCGTTTTATGGACGACTTTTTAATTGTTTTAAACAACCTCTGCCCCATTTCTAATGAGCGTACACTACAGTGTGTTCTTGATGATTTTAAACTACATGGCAGAGGGCTCAGTTTTACCTACGAACTTCCAGTCGAAGGGATTCTTCAGTTTTTAGACTTGAGGCTTATGTTCAGGGAAAAGCACGTCTGCTGGGCGTATTCTCCCCGAGCACAAAAAGAGCTCTTGCCGTACGACTCCTCTCACTCGAAAATAGTAAAGAGAGGCATAGCAACTCTCTGCTTGGATTTGGCGCTAAGGAAGTCGTGTGTCCATGAGATGCAGGCAAGTTTTGAGCATCAATTGGGTAGGCTGTTTTCAGCCGGCTTCCCTGGGTCGGTCGTGATGGCAGTCGCGGAAACGCTCCTCAAGAAAATGAATCCTGGTAAGCGCACATCTGCAGCAAAGACTATGGATGGTCAGCAAAAGCCGGAAGTGGTACCGTACCTGCACAAGGTATCCCACAACCTGAAAAAGGTGGCTAATAGGTTTGACGTGCCTATGGTTTTTTCAGCCCCTAAGAAACTTGCTCAGCTGAGCCGCCGCATTACTTGCGAAGACAAAAAAGGGGCTGTCATAAGAACCACGAAAAACGGTTTGTGCAGTGCGCTATGAACGTCGTGTACAGGATTCCCCTGTCATGTGGCAAGGTGTACATCGGCCAGACAGGGCGCTGCGTAAACGATCGACTCCGGGAGCATGCTAAAGATATCTACAATAAGGAACGCACGAATTTAGTTGCCCACTGCATTGCTTGCACCAAGTGTGAGCCACGGTTCCGGAGTGCTTCAATCCTTGGCAGAAGTTGTCAAAAAACTGCCCGTGAAACTTTGGAAGCTTTCTTTATCAGGAAAGGGGGTCAGAACTGCGTTAGTGACACGTCTGTCGTTTTGTATAATGCTGAGATCAATTTCCTATCGCGTCATCTGCTGTGATTCCAAGTTCCTTGTTAGGTAGCGCTGGCGCAGGCCAGATATGTATTTATATGCCTCGATCTTTCTTCAATAAAGCAGTTGTCAGTAGCGCCCGTGCTCGTCTTGTCTGTATCTCGTCCCGTCCTTTGCGCTAAAAATATGCCTGTAAAATAACCATAGCTTGCTATACCAAATATACGATTTGAGGTAGCAAATATGCAAGTATACCGCAGGAGTGCCACATGCGACTTCGACCCTGACAAAGAAGCCCATGAGAAACAGGTGAGGGAGCTTCGCAAATAAACCATAGCTTGCAATATCAAATATGCGATTTGAGGTAGCAAATAATCAAGTATGTTGCAGGAGTACCACGTGCGACTTAGGCCCTGACAAAGAAGCCATTGAGGAACAGGTGAGTGAGCTTCGTAAACATAACCATAGCTTGCTATACGAAATATACGAATTGAGGTAGTAAAAAGGCAAGTATGCCGAAGGAGTGCCACATGCGATTTCGACCCTAACAATGAAGTCCTTGAGAAACAGGTGAGGGAGCTTCTCAAATATAACCACAGCTTTTAATACCAAATATACAATTTGAGGTAGCAAATAATCAAGTATGTCGCAGGAGTGCCACATGCGACTTAGACCCTAACAAAGAAGCCCTTGAGAAACAGGTGAGGCAGCTTCGCAAACATAACCATAGATTGCAATACCAAATATACGATTTGAGGTAGCAAATAATCAAGTATGTCGCAGGAGTGCCACATGCGACTTAGACCCTGACAAAGAAGCCCTTGAGAAACAGGTGAGGGAGCTTCGCGAATATAACCATAGCTTGAAATACTAAATATACGATTTGAGGTAGAAAATATGCAAGTATGCCGCAGGAGTGCCCCATGCCACTTAGATCCTGACAAAGAAGCCCTTGAGAAACAGGTGAGGGAGCTTCGCAAATATAACCATAGCTTGCAATACCAAATATACGATTTGATTTAGCAAATAATCAAGTATGTCGCAGGAGTACCACATGCGACTTCGACCCCGACAAAGGAGCCCTAGAGAAACAGGTGAGTGAGCTTCGCAAACATAACCATAGCTTGCTATAACAAATATACGATTTGAGGTAGCAAAAAGGCAAGTATGCCGCAGGAGTGCCACATACGACTACGACCCTGACAAAGAAGCCCTTGAGAAAGAGGTGAGGGAGCTTCGCAAACATAACCATAGCTTGTTTTACCAAATGTACGAATTAAGGTAGCAAAATGGCAAGTATGCCGCGGGAGTGCCACTTGCGACTTCGACCCTGACAAAGAAGCCCTTGAGAAACAGGTGATGGAGCTTCGCAAACATAACCATAGCCCGCTGTACCAAATATAAGAATTGAGGTAGCAAATTGGCAAGTATGCCGCAGGAGTGCCACATACGACTACGACCCTGACAAAGAAGCTCTGAGAAACAGGTGAGGGAGCTTCGCAAACATAACCATAGCTTGCAATACCAAATATAAGATTTGAGTTTGCAAATAGTCAAATATGTTGCAGGAGTGCCACATGCGACTTAGACCTTGACAAAGAAGCCCTTGAGAAACAGGTGAGGGAGCTTCGCAAACAAACCATAGCTTGCTATTCCAAATATACGATTTGAGGTAGCAAATATGCAGGTACGCCGCAGGAGCGCCACATACGACTACGACCCTGACAAAGAAGCCCAGAGAAACAGGTGAGGGAGCTTCGCAAACATAACGATAGCTTGCTATACCAAATATACGAAATGAGGTAGCAAATAGGTAAGTATGCCGCAGGAGTGCCACATACGACTACGACTCTGACAAAGAAGCACTTGAGAAACAGGTGATTGAGCGTCGCAAACATAAACATAGCTAGCTATACCAAATATAAGAAATGAGGTAGCAAAAATGAAAGTATGCCGCAGGAGTACCACATGCGACTTTGACCCCGACAAAGAAGGCCTATAGAAACAGGTGAGGGAGCTTCGCAAACATAACCATAACTTGTAATACCAAATATACGATTTGAGGTAGCAAATAGGGAAGTATGCCGCAGGAGTGCCACATACGACTTAGACCCTGACAAAGAAGCCCTTGAGAAACAGGTGAGGGAGCTTCACAAACATAACCATAGCTTGCAATACCAAATATACGATTTGAGATAGCAAATAATCAAGTATGTCGCAGGAGTGCCACATGCGACTTAGACCCTGAAAAAGAAGCCCTTGAGAAACAGGTGAGGGAGCTTCGCGAATATAACCATAGCTTGCAATACCAAATATACGATTTGAGGTAGCAAATAATCAAGTATGTCGCAGGAGTGCCACATGCGACTTCGACCCTGACAAAGAAGCCCTTGAGAAACAGGTGAGGGAGCTTCGCAAACCTAACCATAGCTTGCTATACCAAATATACGAATTGAGGTAGCAAAAAGGCAAGTATGCCGCAGGAGTGCCACATGCGACTTCGACACTGACAAAGGAGCCCTTGAGAAACAGGTGAGGGAGCTTCGCAGACATAACCATAGCTTGCTATACCAAATATACGATTTGAGGTAGCAAATATGCAAGTATACCGCAGGAGTGCCACTTGCGACTTCGACCCTGACAAAGAAGCCCATGAGAAACAGGTGAGGGAGCTTCGCAAATAAACCATAGCTTGCAATACCAAATATACGATTTGAGGTAGCAAATAATCAAGTATGTCGCAGGAGTACCACATGCGACTTAGACCCTGACAAAGAAGCCCCTGAGAAATAGGTGAGGGAGCTTCGCAAACATAACCATAGGTTGCAATACCAAATATACGATTTGAGGTAGAAAATAATCAAGTATGTCGCAGGAGTGCCACATGCGACTTCGACCCTGACAAAGAAGCCCTTAAGAAACAGGTAAGGGAGCTTCGCAAACATAACCATAGCTTGCAATACCAAATATACGATTCGAGGAAGCAAATAATCAAGTATGTCGCAGGAGTGCCATATGCGACTTAGACCCTGACAAAGAAGCCCTTGAGAAACAGGTGAGGGAGCTTCGCAAACAAACCATAGCTTTTAATACCAAATATACGATTTGAGGTAGCAAATAATCAAGTTTGTCGCAGGAGTGCCACATGCGACTTAGACCCTAACAAAGAAGCCCTTGAGAAACAGGTGAGGGAGCTTCGCAAACATAACCATAGCTTGCAATACCAAATATACGATATGAGGTAGCAAATATTCAAGTATGTCGCAGGAGTGCCACATGCGACTTAGACCTTGACAAAGAAGCCCTTGAGAAACAGGTGAGGGAGCTTCGCAAACAAACCATAGCTTGCTATTCCAAATATACGATTTGAGGTAGCAAATATGCAGGTACGCCGCAGGAGCGCCACATACGACTACGACCCTGACAAAGAAGCCCAGAGAAACAGGTGAGGGAGCTTCGCAAACATAACCATAGCTTGCTATACCAAATATACGAAATGAGGTAGCAAATAGGTAAGTATGCCGCAGGAGTGCCACATACGACTACGACTCTGACAAAGAAGCACTTGAGAAGCAGGTGATTCAGCGTCGCAAACATAAACATAGCTAGCTATACAAAATATAAGAAATGAGGTAGCAAAAAGGAAAGTATGCCGCAGGAGTACCACATGCGACTTTGACCCCGACAAAGAAGGCCTAGAGAAACAGGTGAGGGAGGTTCGCAAACATAACCATAACTTGTAATACCAAATATACGATTTGAGGTAGCAAATAGGCAAGTATGCCGCAGGAGTGCCACATACGACTACGACCCTGACAAAGAAGCTCTTGAGAAACAGGTGAGGGAGCTTCGCAAACATAACCATAGCTTGCTATTCGAAATATACGAATTGAGGTAGCAAAAAGGCAAGTATGCCGCAAGAGTGCCACATGCGACTTCGACCCTGACAATGAAGCCCTTGAGAAACAGGTGAGGGAGCTTCGCGAATATAACCATAGCTTGCAATACCAAATATACGATTTGAGGTAGCAAATAATCAAGTATGTCGCAGGAGTGCCACATGCGACTTCGACCCTGACAAAGAAGCCCTTGAGAAACAGGTGAGGGAGCTTCGCAAACCTAACCATAGCTTGCTATACCAAATATACGAATTGAGGTAGCAAAAAGGCAAGTATGCCGCAGGAGTGCCACATGCGACTTCGACACTGACAAAGGAGCCCTTGAGAAACAGGTGAGGGAGCTTCGCAGACATAACCATAGCTTGCTATACCAAATATACGATTTGAGGTAGCAAATATGCAAGTATACCGCAGGAGTGCCACTTGCGACTTCGACCCTGACAAAGAAGCCCATGAGAAACAGGTGAGGGAGCTTCGCAAATAAACCATAGCTTGCAATACCAAATATACGATTTGAGGTAGCAAATAATCAAGTATGTCGCAGGAGTACCACATGCGACTTAGACCCTGACAAAGAAGCCCCTGAGAAATAGGTGAGGGAGCTTCGCAAACATAACCATAGGTTGCAATACCAAATATACGATTTGAGGTAGAAAATAATCAAGTATGTCGCAGGAGTGCCACATGCGACTTCGACCCTGACAAAGAAGCCCTTAAGAAACAGGTGAGGGAGCTTCGCAAATAAACCATAGCTTGCAATACCAAATATACGATTTGAGGTAGCAAATAATCAAGTATGTCGCAGGAGTACCACATGCGACTTAGACCCTGACAAAGAAGCCCCTGAGAAATAGGTGAGGGAGCTTCGCAAACATAACCATAGGTTGCAATACCAAATATACGATTTGAGGTAGAAAATAATCAAGTATGTCGCAGGAGTGCCACATGCGACTTCGACCCTGACAAAGAAGCCCTTAAGAAACAGGTAAGGGAGCTTCGCAAACATAACCATAGCTTGCAATACCAAATATACGATTCGAGGAAGCAAATAATCAAGTATGTCGCAGGAGTGCCATATGCGACTTAGACCCTGACAAAGAAGCCCTTGAGAAACAGGTGAGGGAGCTTCGCAAACAAACCATAGCTTTTAATACCAAATATACGATTTGAGGTAGCAAATAATCATGTTTGTCGCAGGAGTGCCACATGCGACTTAGACCCTAACAAAGAAGCCCTTGAGAAACAGGTGAGGGAGCTTCGCAAACATAACCATAGCTTGCAATACCAAATATACGATATGAGGTAGCAAATATTCAAGTATGTCGCAGGAGTGCCACATGCGACTTAGACCTTGACAAAGAAGCCCTTGAGAAACAGGTGAGGGAGCTTCGCAAACAAACCATAGCTTGCTATTCCAAATATACGATTTGAGGTAGCAAATATGCAGGTATGCCGCAGGAGTGCCACATACGACTACGACCCTGACAAAGAAGCCCAGAGAAACAGGTGATGGAGCTTCGCAAACATAACCATAGCTTGCTATACCAAATATACGAAATGAGGTAGCAAATAGGTAAGTATGCCGCAGGAGTGCCACATACGACTACGACTCTGACAAAGAAGCACTTGAGAAACAGGTGATTGAGCGTCGCAAACATAAACATAGCTAGCTATACCAAATATAAGAAATGAGGTAGCAAAAAGGAAAGTATGCCGCAGGAGTACCACATGCGACTTTGACCCCGACAAAGAAGGCCTAGAGAAACAGGTGAGGGAGCTTCGCAAACATAACCATAACTTGTAATACCAAATATACGATTTGAGGTAGCAAATAGGCAAGTATGCCGCAGGAGTGCCACATACGACTACGACCCTGACAAATAAGCTCTTGAGAAACAGGTGAGGGAGCTTCGCAAACATAACCATAGCTTGCTATACGAAATATACGAATTGAGGTAGCAAAAAGGCAAGTATGCCGCAAGAGTGCCACATGCGACTTCGACCCTGACAATGAAGCCCTTGAGAAACAGGTGAGGGAGCTTCGCAAATATAACCATAGCTTGCAATACCAAATATACGATTTGAGATAGCAAACAATCAAGTATGTCGCAGGAGTGCCACATGCGACTTAGACATTGACAAAGAAGTCCTTGAGGAACAGGTGAGGGAGCTTCGCAAACATAACCATAGCTTGCATTACCACATATACGATTTGAGGTAGCAAATAATCAAGTATGTCGCAGGAGTGCCACATGCGACTTAGACCCTGACAAAGAAGCCCTTGAGAAACAGGTGAGGGAGCTTCGCAGGATAATGAGGATAATGAGCTCTGTCTTTTGCAAGCAGATAAGGTGGGTGGCTTTGTTGCCTTGCCTAGGTCTATGTACAATGAAAAAGCAGCTTCGGCGGTTACCAAGAACTTTGTCCTAGTGAAAAAAGGCCAAACAAGAGTTAAGACTAAAGCAGCCGAACTTTGCAAGCGTTTAAATCTGGAGAGGCTCGCAAGGGATATTGGAGTTAGTGAAAGTTCCGCGTTGCAGGTGTTCTTTAGTGTTAAAACCCATAAACCGGATTCCCCTTTCCGCACTATTGTGAACGAAGGTGGTACATGGCAGCATTGTGTCAGTAAGTTTCTTTTGAAGGTGTTGAATGGCCTTGTGATAAATGACCCCTTCCTCGTGAAGAACTCTACCGATATAGTTCGATTTTTTGAAGAGAATAGTGACGTGAAGTATGCCTTCTCTATCGATGTAGAAGAGCTCTTTTATGCTGTGCCTCACCCTGAATTGTTTGCTGCCGTCAAAGATTGCATTGATGAAAATGGTGCTGTGGCTTTCCAGAATGCAGCAGGTTTGACGGTAGACAACTTTTTAGGCCTTTTAGAATTTTATCTTCGTTCCACTTTTATCAAATTTGACGACCAGTTTTATTTACAAAAGAAGGGCATTTGCATTGGTTCATGCATCGCCCCTGGCTTGTGCAACATTTTTTTATCATATATTGATCGCTCTTTACACGATCATTTTAATCATTTTAACAATGACAAAGTCCTTAAAGTTTTTCGTTTTATGGACGACTTTTTAATTGTTTTAAACAACCTCTGCCCCATTTCTAATGAGCGTACACTACAGTGTGTTCTTGATGATTTTAAACTACATGGCAGAGGGCTCAGTTTTACCTACGAACTTCCAGTCGAAGGGATTCTTCAGTTTTTAGACTTGAGGCTTATGTTCAGGGAAAAGCACGTCTGCTGGGCGTATTCTCCCCGAGCACAAAAAGAGCTCTTGCCGTACGACTCCTCTCACTCGAAAATAGTAAAGAGAGGCATAGCAACTCTCTGCTTGGATTTGGCGCTAAGGAAGTCGTGTGTCCATGAGATGCAGGCAAGTTTTGAGCATCAATTGGGTAGGCTGTTTTCAGCCGGCTTCCCTGGGTCGGTCGTGATGGCAGTCGCGGAAACGCTCCTCAAGAAAATGAATCCTGGTAAGCGCACATCTGCAGCAAAGACTATGGATGGTCAGCAAAAGCCGGAAGTGGTACCGTACCTGCACAAGGTATCCCACAACCTGAAAAAGGTGGCTAATAGGTTTGACGTGCCTATGGTTTTTTCAGCCCCTAAGAAACTTGCTCAGCTGAGCCGCCGCATTACTTGCGAAGACAAAAAAAGGGGCTGTCATAAGAACCACGAAAAACGGTTTGTGCAGTGCGCTATGAACGTCGTGTACAGGATTCCCCTGCCATGTGGCAAGGTGTACATCGGCCAGACAGGGCGCTGCGTAAACGATCGACTCCGGGAGCATGCTAAAGATATCTACAATAAGGAACGCACGAATTTAGTTGCCCACTGCATTGCTTGCACCAAGTGTGAGCCACGGTTCCGGAGTGCTTCAATCCTTGGCAGAAGTTGTCAAAAAACTGCCCGTGAAACTTTGGAAGCTTTCTTTATCAGGAAAGGGGGTCAGAACTGCGTTAGTGACACGTCTGTCGTTTTGTATAATGCTGAGATCAATTTCCTATCGCGTCATCTGCTGTGATTCCAAGTTCCTTGTTAGGTAGCGCTGGCGCAGGCCAGATATGTATTTATATGCCTCGATCTTTCTTCAATAAAGCAGTTGTCAGTAGCGCCCGTGCTCGTCTTGTCTGTATCTCGTCCCGTCCTTTGCGCTAAAAATATGCCTGTAAAATAACCATAGCTTGCTATACCAAATATACGATTTGAGGTAGCAAATATGCAAGTATACCGCAGGAGTGCCACATGCGACTTCGACCCTGACAAAGAAGCCCATGAGAAACAGGTGAGGGAGCTTCGCAAATAAACCATAGCTTGCAATATCAAATATGCGATTTGAGGTAGCAAATAATCAAGTATGTCGCAGGAGTACCACGTGTGACTTAGGCCCTGACAAAGAAGCCATTGAGGAACAGGTGAGTGAGCTTCGTAAACATAACCATCGCTTGCTATACGAAATATACGAATTGAGGTAGTAAAAAGGCATGTATGCCGAAGGAGTGCCACATGCGATTTCGACCCTAACAATGAAGTCCTTGAGAAACAGGTGAGGGAGCTTCTCAAATATAACCACAGCTTTTAATACCAAATATACGATTTGAGGTAACAAATAATCAAGTATGTCGCAGGAGTGCCACATGCGACTTAGACCCTGAAAAAGAAGCCCTTGAGAAACAGGTGAGGGAGCTTTGCAAATATAACCATAGCTTGCAATACCAAATATACGATTTGAGATAGCAAATAATCAAGTATGTCGCAGGAGTGCCACATGCGACTTCGACCCTGACAAAGAAGCCCTTGAGAAACAGGTGAGGGAGCTTCGCAAACCTAACCATAGCTTGCTATACCAAATATACGAATTGAGGTAGCAAAAAGGCAAGTATGCCGCAGGAGTGCCACATGCGACTTCGACACTGACAAAGGAGCCCTTGAGAAACAGGTGAGGGAGCTTCGCAGACATAACCATAGCTTGCTATACCAAATATACGATTTGAGGTAGCAAATAGGCAAGTATACCGCAGGAGTGCCACTTGCGACTTCGACCCTGACAAAGAAGCCCATGAGAAACAGGTGAGGGAGCTTCGCAAATAAACCATAGCTTGCAATACCAAATATACGATTTGAGGTAGCAAATAATCAAGTATGTCGCAGGAGTACCACATGCGACTTAGACCCTGACAAAGAAGCCCCTGAGAAATAGGTGAGGGAGCTTCGCAAACATAACCATAGGTTGCAATACCAAATATACGATTTGAGGTTGAAAATAATCAAGTATGTCGCAGGAGTGCCACATGCGACTTCGACCCTGACAAAGAAGCCCTTAAGAAACTGGTAAGGGAGCTTCGCAAACATAACCATAGCTTGCAATACCAAATATACGATTCGAGGAAGCAAATAATCAAGTATGTCGCAGGAGTGCCATATGCGACTTAGACCCTGACAAAGAAGCCCTTGAGAAACAGGTGAGGGAGCTTCGCAAACAAACCATAGCTTTTAATACCAAATATACGATTTGAGGTAGCAAATAATCAAGTTTGTCGCAGGAGTGCCACATGCGACTTAGACCCTAACAAAGAAGCCCTTGAGAAACAGGTGAGGGAGCTTCGCAAACATAACCATAGCTTGCAATACCAAATATACGATATGAGGTAGCAAATATTCAAGTATGTCGCAGGAGTGCCACATGCGACTTAGACCTTGACAAAGAAGCCCTTGAGAAACAGGTGAGGGAGCTTCGCAAACAAACCATAGCTTGCTATTCCAAATATACGATTTGAGGTAGCAAATATGCAGGTATGCCGCAGGAGTGCCACATACGACTACGACCCTGACAAAGAAGCCCAGAGAAACAGGTGATGGAGCTTCGCAAACATAACCATAGCTTGCTATACCAAATATACGAAATGAGGTAGCAAATAGGTAAGTATGCCGCAGGAGTGCCACATACGACTACGACTCTGACAAAGAAGCACTTGAGAAACAGGTGATTGAGCGTCGCAAACATAAACATAGCTAGCTATACCAAATATAAGAAATGAGGTAGCAAAAAGGAAAGTATGCCGCAGGAGTACCACATGCGACTTTGACCCCGACAAAGAAGGCCTAGAGAAACAGGTGAGGGAGCTTCGCAAACATAACCATAACTTGTAATACCAAATATACGATTTGAGGTAGCAAATAGGCAAGTATGCCGCAGGAGTGCCACATACGACTACGACCCTGACAAAGAAGCTCTTGAGAAACAGGTGAGGGAGCTTCGCAAACATAACCATAGCTTGCTATACGAAATATACGAATTGAGGTAGCAAAAAGGCAAGTATGCCGCAAGAGTGCCACATGCGACTTCGACCCTGACAATGAAGCCCTTGAGAAACAGGTGAGGGAGCTTCGCAAATATAACCATAGCTTGCAATACCAAATATACGATTTGAGGTAGCAAATAATCAAGTATGTCGCAGGAGTACCACATGCGACTTAGACCCTGACAAAGAAGCCCCTGAGAAATAGGTGAGGGAGCTTCGCAAACATAACCATAGGTTGCAATACCAAATATACGATTTGAGGTAGAAAATAATCAAGTATGTCGCAGGAGTGCCACATGCGACTTCGACCCTGACAAAGAAGCCCTTAAGAAACAGGTAAGGGAGCTTCGCAAACATAACCATAGCTTGCAATACCAAATATACGATTCGAGGAAGCAAATAATCAAGTATGTCGCAGGAGTGCCATATGCGACTTAGACCCTGACAAAGAAGCCCTTGAGAAACAGGTGAGGGAGCTTCGCAAACAAACCATAGCTTTTAATACCAAATATACGATTTGAGGTAGCAAATAATCAAGTTTGTCGCAGGAGTGCCACATGCGACTTAGACCCTAACAAAGAAGCCCTTGAGAAACAGGTGAGGGAGCTTCGCAAACATAACCATAGCTTGCAATACCAAATATACGATATGAGGTAGCAAATATTCAAGTATGTCGCAGGAGTGCCACATGCGACTTAGACCTTGACAAAGAAGCCCTTGAGAAACAGGTGAGGGAGCTTCGCAAACAAACCATAGCTTGCTATTCCAAATATACGATTTGAGGTAGCAAATATGCAGGTATGCCGCAGGAGTGCCACATACGACTACGACCCTGACAAAGAAGCCCAGAGAAACAGGTGATGGAGCTTCGCAAACATAACCATAGCTTGCTATACCAAATATACGAAATGAGGTAGCAAATAGGTAAGTATGCCGCAGGAGTGCCACATACGACTACGACTCTGACAAAGAAGCACTTGAGAAACAGGTGATTGAGCGTCGCAAACATAAACATAGCTAGCTATACCAAATATAAGAAATGAGGTAGCAAAAAGGAAAGTATGCCGCAGGAGTACCACATGCGACTTTGACCCCGACAAAGAAGGCCTAGAGAAACAGGTGAGGGAGCTTCGCAAACATAACCATAACTTGTAATACCAAATATACGATTTGAGGTAGCAAATAGGCAAGTATGCCGCAGGAGTGCCACATACGACTACGACCCTGACAAAGAAGCTCTTGAGAAACAGGTGAGGGAGCTTCGCAAACATAACCATAGCTTGCTATACGAAATATACGAATTGAGGTAGCAAAAAGGCAAGTATGCCGCAAGAGTGCCACATGCGACTTCGACCCTGACAATGAAGCCCTTGAGAAACAGGTGAGGGAGCTTCGCAAATATAACCATAGCTTGCAATACCAAATATACGATTTGAGATAGCAAACAATCAAGTATGTCGCAGGAGTGCCACATGCGACTTAGACATTGACAAAGAAGTCCTTGAGGAACAGGTGAGGGAGCTTCGCAAACATAACCATAGCTTGCATTACCACATATACGATTTGAGGTAGCAAATAATCAAGTATGTCGCAGGAGTGCCACATGCGACTTAGACCCTGACAAAGAAGCCCTTGAGAAACAGGTGAGGGAGCTTCGCAGGATAATGAGGATAATGAGCTCTGTCTTTTGCAAGCAGATAAGGTGGGTGGCTTTGTTGCCTTGCCTAGGTCTATGTACAATGAAAAAGCAGCTTCGGCGGTTACCAAGAACTTTGTCCTAGTGAAAAAAGGCCAAACAAGAGTTAAGACTAAAGCAGCCGAACTTTGCAAGCGTTTAAATCTGGAGAGGCTCGCAAGGGATATTGGAGTTAGTGAAAGTTCCGCGTTGCAGGTGTTCTTTAGTGTTAAAACCCATAAACCGGATTCCCCTTTCCGCACTATTGTGAACGAAGGTGGTACATGGCAGCATTGTGTCAGTAAGTTTCTTTTGAAGGTGTTGAATGGCCTTGTGATAAATGACCCCTTCCTCGTGAAGAACTCTACCGATATAGTTCGATTTTTTGAAGAGAATAGTGACGTGAAGTATGCCTTCTCTATCGATGTAGAAGAGCTCTTTTATGCTGTGCCTCACCCTGAATTGTTTGCTGCCGTCAAAGATTGCATTGATGAAAATGGTGCTGTGGCTTTCCAGAATGCAGCAGGTTTGACGGTAGACAACTTTTTAGGCCTTTTAGAATTTTATCTTCGTTCCACTTTTATCAAATTTGACGACCAGTTTTATTTACAAAAGAAGGGCATTTGCATTGGTTCATGCATCGCCCCTGGCTTGTGCAACATTTTTTTATCATATATTGATCGCTCTTTACACGATCATTTTAATCATTTTAACAATGACAAAGTCCTTAAAGTTTTTCGTTTTATGGACGACTTTTTAATTGTTTTAAACAACCTCTGCCCCATTTCTAATGAGCGTACACTACAGTGTGTTCTTGATGATTTTAAACTACATGGCAGAGGGCTCAGTTTTACCTACGAACTTCCAGTCGAAGGGATTCTTCAGTTTTTAGACTTGAGGCTTATGTTCAGGGAAAAGCACGTCTGCTGGGCGTATTCTCCCCGAGCACAAAAAGAGCTCTTGCCGTACGACTCCTCTCACTCGAAAATAGTAAAGAGAGGCATAGCAACTCTCTGCTTGGATTTGGCGCTAAGGAAGTCGTGTGTCCATGAGATGCAGGCAAGTTTTGAGCATCAATTGGGTAGGCTGTTTTCAGCCGGCTTCCCTGGGTCGGTCGTGATGGCAGTCGCGGAAACGCTCCTCAAGAAAATGAATCCTGGTAAGCGCACATCTGCAGCAAAGACTATGGATGGTCAGCAAAAGCCGGAAGTGGTACCGTACCTGCACAAGGTATCCCACAACCTGAAAAAGGTGGCTAATAGGTTTGACGTGCCTATGGTTTTTTCAGCCCCTAAGAAACTTGCTCAGCTGAGCCGCCGCATTACTTGCGAAGACAAAAAAAGGGGCTGTCATAAGAACCACGAAAAACGGTTTGTGCAGTGCGCTATGAACGTCGTGTACAGGATTCCCCTGTCATGTGGCAAGGTGTACATCGGCCAGACAGGGCGCTGCGTAAACGATCGACTCCGGGAGCATGCTAAAGATATCTACAATAAGGAACGCACGAATTTAGTTGCCCACTGCATTGCTTGCACCAAGTGTGAGCCACGGTTCCGGAGTGCTTCAATCCTTGGCAGAAGTTGTCAAAAAACTGCCCGTGAAACTTTGGAAGCTTTCTTTATCAGGAAAGGGGGTCAGAACTGCGTTAGTGACACGTCAGTCGTTTTGTATAATGCTGAGATCAATTTCCTATCGCGTCATCTGCTGTGATTCCAAGTTCCTTGTTAGGTAGCGCTGGCGCAGGCCAGATATGTATTTATATGCCTCGATCTTTCTTCAATAAAGCAGTTGTCAGTAGCGCCCGTGCTCGTCTTGTCTGTATCTCGTCCCGTCCTTTGCGCTAAAAATATGCCTGTAAAATAACCATAGCTTGCTATACCAAATATACGATTTGAGGTAGCAAATATGCAAGTATACCGCAGGAGTGCCACATGCGACTTCGACCCTGACAAAGAAGCCCATGAGAAACAGGTGAGGGAGCTTCGCAAATAAACCATAGCTTGCAATATCAAATATGCGATTTGAGGTAGCAAATAATCAAGTATGTCGCAGGAGTACCACGTGCGACTTAGGCCCTGACAAAGAAGCCATTGAGGAACAGGTGAGTGAGCTTCGTAAACATAACCATAGCTTGCTATACGAAATATACGAATTGAGGTAGTAAAAAGGCATGTATGCCGAAGGAGTGCCACATGCGATTTCGACCCTAACAATGAAGTCCTTGAGAAACAGGTGAGGGAGCTTCTCAAATATAACCACAGCTTTTAGTACCAAATATACGATTTGAGGTAACAAATAATCAAGTATGTCGCAGGAGTGCCACATGCGACTTAGACCCTGAAAAAGAAGCCCTTGAGAAACAGGTGAGGGAGCTTTGCAAATATAACCATAGCTTGCAATACCAAATATACGATTTGAGGTAGCAAATAATCAAGTATGTCGCAGGAGTGCCACATGCGACTTAGACCCTGACAAAGAAGCCCTTGAGAAACAGGTGAGGGAGCTTCGCAGGATAATGAGGATAATGAGCTCTGTCTTTTGCAAGCAGATAAGGTGGGTGGCTTTGTTGCCTTGCCTAGGTCTATGTACAATGAAAAAGCAGCTTCGGCGGTTACCAAGAACTTTGTCCTAGTGAAAAAAGGCCAAACAAGAGTTAAGACTAAAGCAGCCGAACTTTGCAAGCGTTTAAATCTGGAGAGGCTCGCAAGGGATATTGGAGTTAGTGAAAGTTCCGCGTTGCAGGTGTTCTTTAGTGTTAAAACCCATAAACCGGATTCCCCTTTCCGCACTATTGTGAACGAAGGTGGTACATGGCAGCATTGTGTCAGTAAGTTTCTTTTGAAGGTGTTGAATGGCCTTGTGATAAATGACCCCTTCCTCGTGAAGAACTCTACCGATATAGTTCGATTTTTTGAAGAGAATAGTGACGTGAAGTATGCCTTCTCTATCGATGTAGAAGAGCTCTTTTATGCTGTGCCTCACCCTGAATTGTTTGCTGCCGTCAAAGATTGCATTGATGAAAATGGTGCTGTGGCTTTCCAGAATGCAGCAGGTTTGACGGTAGACAACTTTTTAGGCCTTTTAGAATTTTATCTTCGTTCCACTTTTATCAAATTTGACGACCAGTTTTATTTACAAAAGAAGGGCATTTGCATTGGTTCATGCATCGCCCCTGGCTTGTGCAACATTTTTTTATCATATATTGATCGCTCTTTACACGATCATTTTAATCATTTTAACAATGACAAAGTCCTTAAAGTTTTTCGTTTTATGGACGACTTTTTAATTGTTTTAAACAACCTCTGCCCCATTTCTAATGAGCGTACACTACAGTGTGTTCTTGATGATTTTAAACTACATGGCAGAGGGCTCAGTTTTACCTACGAACTTCCAGTCGAAGGGATTCTTCAGTTTTTAGACTTGAGGCTTATGTTCAGGGAAAAGCACGTCTGCTGGGCGTATTCTCCCCGAGCACAAAAAGAGCTCTTGCCGTACGACTCCTCTCACTCGAAAATAGTAAAGAGAGGCATAGCAACTCTCTGCTTGGATTTGGCGCTAAGGAAGTCGTGTGTCCATGAGATGCAGGCAAGTTTTGAGCATCAATTGGGTAGGCTGTTTTCAGCCGGCTTCCCTGGGTCGGTCGTGATGGCAGTCGCGGAAACGCTCCTCAAGAAAATGAATCCTGGTAAGCGCACATCTGCAGCAAAGACTATGGATGGTCAGCAAAAGCCGGAAGTGGTACCGTACCTGCACAAGGTATCCCACAACCTGAAAAAGGTGGCTAATAGGTTTGACGTGCCTATGGTTTTTTCAGCCCCTAAGAAACTTGCTCAGCTGAGCCGCCGCATTACTTGCGAAGACAAAAAAAGGGGCTGTCATAAGAACCACGAAAAACGGTTTGTGCAGTGCGCTATGAACGTCGTGTACAGGATTCCCCTGTCATGTGGCAAGGTGTACATCGGCCAGACAGGGCGCTGCGTAAACGATCGACTCCGGGAGCATGCTAAAGATATCTACAATAAGGAACGCACGAATTTAGTTGCCCACTGCATTGCTTGCACCAAGTGTGAGCCACGGTTCCGGAGTGCTTCAATCCTTGGCAGAAGTTGTCAAAAAACTGCCCGTGAAACTTTGGAAGCTTTCTTTATCAGGAAAGGGGGTCAGAACTGCGTTAGTGACACGTCTGTCGTTTTGTATAATGCTGAGATCAATTTCCTATCGCGTCATCTGCTGTGATTCCAAGTTCCTTGTTAGGTAGCGCTGGCGCAGGCCAGATATGTATTTATATGCCTCGATCTTTCTTCAATAAAGCAGTTGTCAGTAGCGCCCGTGCTCGTCTTGTCTGTATCTCGTCCCGTCCTTTGCGCTAAAAATATGCCTGTAAAATAACCATAGCTTGCTATACCAAATATACGATTTGAGGTAGCAAATATGCAAGTATACCGCAGGAGTGCCACATGCGACTTCGACCCTGACAAAGAAGCCCATGAGAAACAGGTGAGGGAGCTTCGCAAATAAACCATAGCTTGCAATATCAAATATGCGATTTGAGGTAGCAAATAATCAAGTATGTCGCAGGAGTACCACGTGCGACTTAGGCCCTGACAAAGAAGCCATTGAGGAACAGGTGAGTGAGCTTCGTAAACATAACCATAGCTTGCTATACGAAATATACGAATTGAGGTAGTAAAAAGGCATGTATGCCGAAGGAGTGCCACATGCGATTTCGACCCTAACAATGAAGTCCTTGAGAAACAGGTGAGGGAGCTTCTCAAATATAACCACAGCTTTTAATACCAAATATACGATTTGAGGTAACAAATAATCAAGTATGTCGCAGGAGTGCCACATGCGACTTAGACCCTGAAAAAGAAGCCCTTGAGAAACAGGTGAGGGAGCTTTGCAAATATAACCATAGCTTGCAATACCAAATATACGATTTGAGGTAGCAAATAATCAAGTATGTCGCAGGAGTGCCACATGCGACTTCGACCCTGACAAAGAAGCCCTTGAGAAACAGGTGAGGGAGCTTCGCAAACCTAACCATAGCTTGCTATACCAAATATACGAATTGAGGTAGCAAAAAGGCAAGTATGCCGCAGGAGTGCCACATGCGACTTCGACACTGACAAAGGAGCCCTTGAGAAACAGGTGAGGGAGCTTCGCAGACATAACCATAGCTTGCTATACCAAATATACGATTTGAGGTAGCAAATAGGCAAGTATACCGCAGGAGTGCCACTTGCGACTTCGACCCTGACAAAGAAGCCCATGAGAAACAGGTGAGGGAGCTTCGCAAATAAACCATAGCTTGCAATACCAAATATACGATTTGAGGTAGCAAATAATCAAGTATGTCGCAGGAGTACCACATGCGACTTAGACCCTGACAAAGAAGCCCCTGAGAAATAGGTGAGGGAGCTTCGCAAACATAACCATAGGTTGCAATACCAAATATACGATTTGAGGTAGAAAATAATCAAGTATGTCGCAGGAGTGCCACATGCGACTTCGACCCTGACAAAGAAGCCCTTAAGAAACTGGTAAGGGAGCTTCGCAAACATAACCATAGCTTGCAATACCAAATATACGATTCGAGGAAGCAAATAATCAAGTATGTCGCAGGAGTGCCATATGCGACTTAGACCCTGACAAAGAAGCCCTTGAGAAACAGGTGAGGGAGCTTCGCAAACAAACCATAGCTTTTAATACCAAATATACGATTTGAGGTAGCAAATAATCAAGTTTGTCGCAGGAGTGCCACATGCGACTTAGACCCTAACAAAGAAGCCCTTGAGAAACAGGTGAGGGAGCTTCGCAAACATAACCATAGCTTGCAATACCAAATATACGATATGAGGTAGCAAATATTCAAGTATGTCGCAGGAGTGCCACATGCGACTTAGACCTTGACAAAGAAGCCCTTGAGAAACAGGTGAGGGAGCTTCGCAAACAAACCATAGCTTGCTATTCCAAATATACGATTTGAGGTAGCAAATATGCAGGTATGCCGCAGGAGTGCCACATACGACTACGACCCTGACAAAGAAGCCCAGAGAAACAGGTGATGGAGCTTCGCAAACATAACCATAGCTTGCTATACCAAATATACGAAATGAGGTAGCAAATAGGTAAGTATGCCGCAGGAGTGCCACATACGACTACGACTCTGACAAAGAAGCACTTGAGAAACAGGTGATTGAGCGTCGCAAACATAAACATAGCTAGCTATACCAAATATAAGAAATGAGGTAGCAAAAAGGAAAGTATGCCGCAGGAGTACCACATGCGACTTTGACCCCGACAAAGAAGGCCTAGAGAAACAGGTGAGGGAGCTTCGCAAACATAACCATAACTTGTAATACCAAATATACGATTTGAGGTAGCAAATAGGCAAGTATGCCGCAGGAGTGCCACATACGACTACGACCCTGACAAAGAAGCTCTTGAGAAACAGGTGAGGGAGCTTCGCAAACATAACCATAGCTTGCTATACGAAATATACGAATTGAGGTAGCAAAAAGGCAAGTATGCCGCAAGAGTGCCACATGCGACTTCGACCCTGACAATGAAGCCCTTGAGAAACAGGTGAGGGAGCTTCGCAAATATAACCATAGCTTGCAATACCAAATATACGATTTGAGATAGCAAATAATCAAGTATGTCGCAGGAGTGCCACATGCGACTTAGACATTGACAAAGAAGTCCTTGAGGAACAGGTGAGGGAGCTTCGCAAACATAACCATAGCTTGCATTACCACATATACGATTTGAGGTAGCAAATAATCAAGTATGTCGCAGGAGTGCCACATGCGACTTAGACCCTGACAAAGAAGCCCTTGAGAAACAGGTGAGGGAGCTTCGCAGGATAATGAGGATAATGAGCTCTGTCTTTTGCAAGCAGATAAGGTGGGTGGCTTTGTTGCCTTGCCTAGGTCTATGTACAATGAAAAAGCAGCTTCGGCGGTTACCAAGAACTTTGTCCTAGTGAAAAAAGGCCAAACAAGAGTTAAGACTAAAGCAGCCGAACTTTGCAAGCGTTTAAATCTGGAGAGGCTCGCAAGGGATATTGCAGTTAGTGAAAGTTCCGCGTTGCAGGTGTTCTTTAGTGTTAAAACCCATAAACCGGATTCCCCTTTCCGCACTATTGTGAACGAAGGTGGTACATGGCAGCATTGTGTCAGTAAGTTTCTTTTGAAGGTGTTGAATGGCCTTGTGATAAATGACCCCTTCCTCGTGAAGAACTCTACCGATATAGTTCGATTTTTTGAAGAGAATAGTGACGTGAAGTATGCCTTCTCTATCGATGTAGAAGAGCTCTTTTATGCTGTGCCTCACCCTGAATTGTTTGCTGCCGTCAAAGATTGCATTGATGAAAATGGTGCTGTGGCTTTCCAGAATGCAGCAGGTTTGACGGTAGACAACTTTTTAGGCCTTTTAGAATTTTATCTTCGTTCCACTTTTATCAAATTTGACGACCAGTTTTATTTACAAAAGAAGGGCATTTGCATTGGTTCATGCATCGCCCCTGGCTTGTGCAACATTTTTTTATCATATATTGATCGCTCTTTACACGATCATTTTAATCATTTTAACAATGACAAAGTCCTTAAAGTTTTTCGTTTTATGGACGACTTTTTAATTGTTTTAAACAACCTCTGCCCCATTTCTAATGAGCGTACACTACAGTGTGTTCTTGATGATTTTAAACTACATGGCAGAGGGCTCAGTTTTACCTACGAACTTCCAGTCGAAGGGATTCTTCAGTTTTTAGACTTGAGGCTTATGTTCAGGGAAAAGCACGTCTGCTGGGCGTATTCTCCCCGAGCACAAAAAGAGCTCTTGCCGTACGACTCCTCTCACTCGAAAATAGTAAAGAGAGGCATAGCAACTCTCTGCTTGGATTTGGCGCTAAGGAAGTCGTGTGTCCATGAGATGCAGGCAAGTTTTGAGCATCAATTGGGTAGGCTGTTTTCAGCCGGCTTCCCTGGGTCGGTCGTGATGGCAGTCGCGGAAACGCTCCTCAAGAAAATGAATCCTGGTAAGCGCACATCTGCAGCAAAGACTATGGATGGTCAGCAAAAGCCGGAAGTGGTACCGTACCTGCACAAGGTATCCCACAACCTGAAAAAGGTGGCTAATAGGTTTGACGTGCCTATGGTTTTTTCAGCCCCTAAGAAACTTGCTCAGCTGAGCCGCCGCATTACTTGCGAAGACAAAAAAAGGGGCTGTCATAAGAACCACGAAAAACGGTTTGTGCAGTGCGCTATGAACGTCGTGTACAGGATTCCCCTGTCATGTGGCAAGGTGTACATCGGCCAGACAGGGCGCTGCGTAAACGATCGACTCCGGGAGCATGCTAAAGATATCTACAATAAGGAACGCACGAATTTAGTTGCCCACTGCATTGCTTGCACCAAGTGTGAGCCACGGTTCCGGAGTGCTTCAATCCTTGGCAGAAGTTGTCAAAAAACTGCCCGTGAAACTTTGGAAGCTTTCTTTATCAGGAAAGGGGGTCAGAACTGCGTTAGTGACACGTCTGTCGTTTTGTATAATGCTGAGATCAATTTCCTATCGCGTCATCTGCTGTGATTCCAAGTTCCTTGTTAGGTAGCGCTGGCGCAGGCCAGATATGTATTTATATGCCTCGATCTTTCTTCAATAAAGCAGTTGTCAGTAGCGCCCGTGCTCGTCTTGTCTGTATCTCGTCCCGTCCTTTGCGCTAAAAATATGCCTGTAAAATAACCATAGCTTGCTATACCAAATATACGATTTGAGGTAGCAAATATGCAAGTATACCGCAGGAGTGCCACATGCGACTTCGACCCTGACAAAGAAGCCCATGAGAAACAGGTGAGGGAGCTTCGCAAATAAACCATAGCTTGCAATATCAAATATGCGATTTGAGGTAGCAAATAATCAAGTATGTCGCAGGAGTACCACGTGCGACTTAGGCCCTGACAAAGAAGCCATTGAGGAACAGGTGAGTGAGCTTCGTAAACATAACCATAGCTTGCTATACGAAATATACGAATTGAGGTAGCAAAAAGGCAAGTATGCCGAAGGAGTGCCACATGCGATTTCGACCCTAACAATGAAGTCCTTGAGAAACAGGTGAGGGAGCTTCTCAAATATAACCACAGCTTTTAATACCAAATATACGATTTGAGGTAGCAAATAATCAAGTATGTCGCAGGAGTGCCACATGCGACTTAGACCCTAACAAAGAAGCCCTTGAGAAACAGGTGAGGCAGCTTCGCAAATATAACTATAGCTTGCAATACCAAATATACGATTTGAGGTAGCAAATAATCAAGTATGTCGCAGGAGTGCCGCATGCGACTTAGACCCTGACAAAGAAGCCCCTGAGAAACAGGTAAGGGAGCTTCGCAAACAAACCATAGCTTGCTATTCCAAATATACGATTTGAGGTAGCAAATATGCAGGTATGCCGCAGGAGTGCCACATACGACTACGACCCTGACAAAGAAGCCCACAGAAACAGGTGAGGGAGCTTCGCAAACATAACCATAGCTTGTAATACCAAACATACGATTTGAGGTAGCAAATAATCAAGTATGTCGCAGGAGTGCCACAGGCGACTTAGACCCTGACAAAGAAGCCCTTGAGAAACAGGTGAGAGAGTTTGCAAACATAACCATAGCTTGCAATACCAAATATACGATTTGAGGTAGCAAATAATCAAGTATGTCGCAGGAGTGCCACATGCGACTTAGACCCTGACAAAGAAGCCCTTGAGAAACAGGTGAGGGAGCTTCGCGAATATAACCATAGCTTGAAATACTAAATATATGATTTGAGGTAGAAAATATGCAAGTATGCCGCAGGAGTGCCCCATGCCACTTAGATCCTGACAAAGAAGCCCTTGAGAAACAGGTGAGGGAGCTTCGCAAATATAACCATAGCTTGCAATACCAAATATATGATTTGATTTAGCAAATAATCAAGTATGTCGCAGGAGTACCACATGCGACTTCGACCCCGACAAAGGAGCCCTAGAGAAACAGGTGAGTGAGCTTCGCAAACATAACCATAGCTTGCTATAACAAATATGCGATTTGAGGTAGCAAAAAGGCAAGTATGCCGCAGGAGTGCCACATACGACTACGACCCTGACAAAGAAGCCCTTGAGAAAGAGGTGAGGGAGCTTCGCAAACATAACCATAGCTTGTTTTACCAAATGTACGAATTAAGGTAGCAAAATGGCAAGTATGCCGCGGGAGTGCCACTTGCGACTTCGACCCTGACAAAGAAGCCCTTGAGAAACATGTGATGGAGCTTCGCAAACATAACCATAGCCCGCTGTACCAAATATAAGAATTGAGGTAGCAAATTGGCAAGTATGCCGCAGGAGTGCCACATACGACTACGACCCTGACAAAGAAGCTCTGAGAAACAGGTGAGGGAGCTTCGCAAACATAACCATAGCTTGCAATACCAAATATAAGATTTGAGTTTGCAAATAGTCAAATATGTCGCAGGAGTGCCACATACGACTTAGACCTTGACAAAGAAGCCCTTGAGAAACAGGTGAGGGAGCTTCGCAAACAAACCATAGCTTGCTATTCCAAATATACGATTTGAGGTAGCAAATATGCAGGTATGCCGCAGGAGTGCCACATACGACTACGACCCTGACAAAGAAGCCCAGAGAAACAGGTGAGGGAGCTTCGCAAACATAACCATAGCTTGCTATACCAAATATACGAAATGAGGTAGCAAATAGGTAAGTATGCCGCAGGAGTGCCACATACGACTACGACTCTGACAAAGAAGCACTTGAGAAACAGGTGATTGAGCGTCGCAAACATAAACATAGCTAGCTATACCAAATATAAGAAATGAGGTAGCAAAAAGGAAAGTATGCCGCAGGAGTACCACATGCGACTTTGACCCCGACAAAGAAGGCCTAGAGAAACAGGTGAGGGAGCTTCGCAAACATAACCATAACTTGTAATACCAAATATACGATTTGAGGTAGCAAATAGGCAAGTATGCCGCAGGAGTGCCACATACGACTTAGACCCTGACAAAGAAGCCCTTGAGAAACAGGTGAGGGAGCTTCACTAACATAACCATAGCTTGCATTACCAAATATACGATTTGAGATAGCAAATAATCAAGTATGTCGCAGGAGTGCCACATGCGACTTAGACCCTGAAAAAGAAGCCTTTGAGAAACAGGTGAGGGAGCTTCGCAAATATAACCATAGCTTGCAATACCAAATATACGATTTGAGGTAGCAAATAATCAAGTATGTCGCAGGAGTACCACATGCGACTTAGACCCTGACAAAGAAGCCCCTGAGAAATAGGTGAGGGAGCTTCGCAAACATAACCATAGGTTGCAATACCAAATATACGATTTGAGGTAGAAAGTAATCAAGTATGTCGCAGGAGTGCCACATGCGACTTCGACCCTGACAAAGAAGCCCTTGAGAAACAGGTAAGGGAGCTTCACAACCATAACCGTAGCTTGCAATACCAAATATACGATTCGAGGATGCAAATAATCAAGTATGTCGCAGGAGTGCCATATGCGACTTAGACCCTGACAAAGAAGCCCTTGAGAAACAGGTGAGGGAGCTTCGCAAACAAACCATAGCTTTAATACCAAATATACGATTTGAGGTAGCAAATAATCAAGTTTGTCGCAGGAGTGCCACATGTGACTTAGACCCTAACAAAGAAGCCCTTGAGAAACAAGTGAGGGAGCTTCGCAAACATAACCATAGCTTGCAATACCAAATATACGATTTTAGGTAGCAAATAATCAAGTATGTCGCAGGAGTGCCACATGCGACTTAGACCCTGACAAAGAAGCCCTTGAGAAACAGGTGAGAGAGTTTGCAAACATAACCATAGCTTGCAATACCAAATATACGATTTGAGGTAGCAAATAATCAAGTATGTTGCAGGAGTGCCACATGCGACTTAGACCCTGACAAAGAAGCCCTTGAGAAACAGGTGAGGGAGCTTCGCGAATATAACCATAGCTTGAAATACTAAATATACGATTTGAGGTAGAAAATATGCAAGTATGCCGCAGGAGTGCCCCATGCCACTTAGATCCTGACAAAGAAGCCCTTGAGAAACAGGTGAGGGAGCTTCGCAAATATAACCATAGCTTGCAATACCAAATATACGATTTGATTTAGCAAATAATCAAGTATGTCGCAAGAGTACCACATGCGACTTCGACCCCGACAAAGGAGCCCTAGAGAAACAGGTGAGTGAGCTTCGCAAACATAACCATAGCTTGCTATAACAAATATACGATTTGAGGTAGCAAAAAGGCAAGTATGCCGCAGGAGTGCCACTTGCGACTTTGACCCCACAAAGAAGCCCTTGAGAAACAGGTGAGTGAGCTTCGCAAACAAACCGTATCTTGCTATACCAAATATACGAATTGAGGGAGCAAAAATGCAAGTATGCCGCAGGAGTGCCACATGCGACTTCGACCCTGACAAAGAAGCCCTTGAGAAACAGGTGATGGAGCTTCGCAAACATAACCATAGCCCGCTGTACCAAATATAAGAATTGAGGTAGCAAATTGGCAAGTATGCCGAAGGAGTGCCACATACGACTACGACCCTGACAAAGAAGCTCTGAGAAACAGGTGAGGGAGCTTCGCAAACGTAACCATAGCTTGCAATACCAAATATACGATTTGAGGTAGCAAATAATCAAGTATGTTGCAGGAGTGCCACATGCGACTTAGACCCTGAAAAAGAAGCTCTTGAGAAACAGGTGAGGGAGCTTCGCAAACAAACCACAGCTTTTAATACCAAATATACGATTTGAGGTAGCAAATAATCAAGTATGTCGCAGGAGTGCCACATGCGACTTAGACCCTAACAAAGAAGCCCTTGAGAAACAGGTGAGGCAGCTTCGCAAATATAACCATAGCTTGCAATACCAAATATACGATTTGAGGTAGCAAATAATCAAGTATATCGCAGGAGTGCCGCATGCGACTTAGACCCTGACAAAGAAGCCCCTGAGAAACAGGTGAGGGAGCTTCGCAAACATAACCATAGCTTGCAATACCAAATATAAGATTTGAGGTAGCAAATAGTCAAATATGTCGCAGGAGTGCCACATGCGACTTAGACCTTGACAAAGAGGCCCTTGAGAAACAGGTGAGGGAGCTTCGCAAACAAACCATAGCTTGCTATTCCAAATATACGATTTGAGGTAGCAAATATGCAGGTATGCCGCAGGAGTGCCACATACGACTACGACCCTGACAAAGAAGCCCAGAGAAACAGGTGAGGGAGCTTCGCAAACATAACCATAGCTTGCTATACCAAATATACGAAATGAGGTAGCAAATAGGTAAGTATGCCGCAGGAGTGCCACATACGACTACGACTCTGACAAAGAAGCACTTGAGAAACAGGTGAATGAGCGTCGCAAACATTAACATAGCTAGCTATACCAAATATAAGAAATGAGGTAGCAAAAAGGAAAGTATGCCGCAGGAGTACCGCATGCGACTTTGACCCCGGCAAAGAAGGCCTAGAGAAACAGGTGAGGGAGCTTCGCAAACATAACCATAACTTGTAATACCAAATATACGATCTGAGGTAGCAAATAGGCAAGTATGCCGCAGGAGTGCCACATACGACTTAGACCCTGACAAAGAAGCCCTTGAGAAACAGGTGAGGGAGCTTCACAAACATAACCATAGCTTGCAATACCAAATATACGATTTGAGATAGCAAATAATCAAGTATGTCGCAGGAGTGCCACATGCGACTTCGACCCTGACAAAGAAGCCCTTGAGAAACAGGTGAGGGAGCTTCGCAAACCTAACCATAGCTTGCTATACCAAATATAAGATTTGAGGTAGCAAATAGTCAAATATGTCGCAGGAGTGCCACATGCGATTTCGACCCTGACAATGAAGTCCTTGAGAAACAGGTGAGGGAGCTTCTCAAATATAACCATAGCTTGCAATACCAAATATACGATTTGAGGTAGCAAATAATCAAGTATGTCGCAGGAGTACCACTTGCGACTTTGACCCCACAAAGAAGCCCTTGAGAAACAGGTGAGTGAGCTTCGCAAACAAACCATATCTTGCTATACCAAATATACGAATTGAGTTGCAAAAATGCAAGTATGCCGACGGAGTGCCACATGCGACTTCGACCCTGACAAAGAAGCCCTTGAGAAACAGGTGAGGGTGCTTCGCAAACAAACCATAGCTTGCAATACCAAATATACGATTTGAGGTAGAAAAAAATCATGTATGTCGAAGGAGTGCCACATGCGACTTAGACCCTGACAAAGAAGCCCTTGAGAAACAGGAGAGGGAGCTTCGCAAATATAACCATAGCTTGCAATACCAAATATACGATTTGATTTAGCAAATAATCAAGTATGTCGCAGGAGTACCACATGCGACTTCGACCCCGACAAAGGAGCCCTCGAGAGACAGGTGAGTGAGCTTCGCAAACATAACCATAGCTTGCTATAACAAATATACGATTTGAGGTAGCAAAAAGGCAAGTATGCCGCAGGAGTGCCACATACGACTACGACCCTGACAAAGAAGCCCTTGAGAAAGAGGTGAGGGAGCTTCGCAAACATAACCATAGCTTGTTTTACCAAATGTACGAATTAAGGTAGCAAAATGGCAAGTATGCCGCGGGAGTGCCACTTGCGACTTCGACCCTGACAAAGAAGCCCTTGAGAAACAGGTGATGGAGCTTCGCAAACATAACCATAACCCGCTGTACCAAATATAAGAATTGAGGTAGCAAATTGGCAAGTATGCCGAAGGAGTGCCACATACGACTACGACCCTGACAAAGAAGCTCTGAGAAACAGGTGAGGGAGCTTCGCAAACATAACCATAGCTTGCAATACCAAATATAAGATTTGAGTTTGCAAATAGTCAAATATGTCGCAGGAGTGCCACATGCGACTTAGACCTTGACAAAGAAGCCCTTGAGAAACAGGTTAGGGAGCTTCGCAAACAAACCATAGCTTGCTATTCCAAATATACGATTTGAGGTAGCAAATATGCAGGTATGCCGCAGGAGTGCCACATACGACTACGACCCTGACAAAGAAGCCCAGAGAAACAGGTGAGGGAGCTTCGCAAACATAACCATAGCTTGCTATACCAAATATACGAAATGAGGTAGCAAATAGGTAAGTATGCCGCAGGAGTGCCACATACGACTGCGACTCTGACAAAGAAGCACTTGAGAAACAGGTGATTGAGCGTCGCAAACATAAACATAGCTAGCTATACCAAATATAAGAAATGAGGTAGCAAAAAGGAAAGTATGCCGCAGGAGTACCACATGCGACTTTGACCCCGACAAAGAAGGCCTAGAGAAACAGGTGAGGGAGCTTCGCAAACATAACCATAACTTGTAATACCAAATATACGATTTGAGGTAGCAAATATTCAAGTATGCCGCAGGAGTGCCACATACGACTTAGACCCTGACAAAGAAGCAATTGAGAAACAGGTGAGGGAGCTTCGCAAACATAACCATAGGTTGCAATACCAAATATACGATTTGAGGTAGAAAGTGATCAAGTATGTCGCAGGAGTGCCACATGCGACTTCGACCCTGACAAAGAAGCCCTTGAGAAACAGGTAAGGGAGCTTCACAACCATAACCATAGCTTGCAATACCAAATATACGATTTGAGGTAGCAAATAATCAAGTATGTCGCAGGAGTGCCACATGCGACTTCGACCCTGACAAAGAAGCCCTTGAGAAACAGGTGAGGGAGCTTCGCAAACCTAACCATAGGTTGCAATACCAAATATACGATTTGAGGTAGAAAATAATCAAGTATGTCGCAGGAGTGCCACATGCGACTTCGACCCTGACAAAGAAGCCCTTAAGAAACAGGTAAGGGAGCTTCGCAAACATAACCATAGCTTGCAATACCAAATATACGATTTGAGGTAGCAAATAATCAAGTATGTTGCAGGAGTGCCACATGCGACTTAGACCCTGAAAAAGAAGCTCTTGAGAAACAGGTGAGGGAGCTTCGCAAACAAACCACAGCTTTTAATACCAAATATACGATTTGAGGTAGCAAATAATCAAGTATGTCGCAGGAGTGCCACATGCGACTTAGACCCTAACAAAGAAGCCCTTGAGAAACAGGTGAGGCAGCTTCGCAAATATAACCATAGCTTGCAATACCAAATATACGATTTGAGGTAGCAAATAATCAAGTATATCGCAGGAGTGCCGCATGCGACTTAGACCCTGACAAAGAAGCCCCTGAGAAACAGGTGAGGGAGCTTCGCAAACATAACCATAGCTTGCAATACCAAATATAAGATTTGAGGTAGCAAATAGTCAAATATGTCGCAGGAGTGCCACATGCGACTTAGACCTTGACAAAGAGGCCCTTGAGAAACAGGTGAGGGAGCTTCGCAAACAAACCATAGCTTGCTATTCCAAATATACGATTTGAGGTAGCAAATATGCAGGTATGCCGCAGGAGTGCCACATACGACTACGACCCTGACAAAGAAGCCCAGAGAAACAGGTGAGGGAGCTTCGCAAACATAACCATAGCTTGCTATACCAAATATACGAAATGAGGTAGCAAATAGGTAAGTATGCCGCAGGAGTGCCACATACGACTACGACTCTGACAAAGAAGCACTTGAGAAACAGGTGAATGAGCGTCGCAAACATAAACATAGCTAGCTATACCAAATATAAGAAATGAGGTAGCAAAAAGGAAAGTATGCCGCAGGAGTACCGCATGCGACTTTGACCCCGGCAAAGAAGGCCTAGAGAAACAGGTGAGGGAGCTTCGCAAACATAACCATAACTTGTAATACCAAATATACGATCTGAGGTAGCAAATAGGCAAGTATGCCGCAGGAGTGCCACATACGACTTAGACCCTGACAAAGAAGCCCTTGAGAAACAGGTGAGGGAGCTTCACAAACATAACCATAGCTTGCAATACCAAATATACGATTTGAGATAGCAAATAATCAAGTATGTCGCAGGAGTGCCACATGCGACTTCGACCCTGACAAAGAAGCCCTTGAGAAACAGGTGAGGGAGCTTCGCAAACCTAACCATAGCTTGCTATACCAAATATAAGATTTGAGGTAGCAAATAGTCAAATATGTCGCAGGAGTGCCACATGCGATTTCGACCCTGACAATGAAGTCCTTGAGAAACAGGTGAGGGAGCTTCTCAAATATAACCATAGCTTGCAATACCAAATATACGATTTGAGGTAGCAAATAATCAAGTATGTCGCAGGAGTACCACTTGCGACTTTGACCCCACAAAGAAGCCCTTGAGAAACAGGTGAGTGAGCTTCGCAAACAAACCATATCTTGCTATACCAAATATACGAATTGAGTTGCAAAAATGCAAGTATGCCGACGGAGTGCCACATGCGACTTCGACCCTGACAAAGAAGCCCTTGAGAAACAGGTGAGGGTGCTTCGCAAACAAACCATAGCTTGCAATACCAAATATACGATTTGAGGTAGAAAAAAATCATGTATGTCGAAGGAGTGCCACATGCGACTTAGACCCTGACAAAGAAGCCCTTGAGAAACAGGAGAGGGAGCTTCGCAAATATAACCATAGCTTGCAATACCAAATATACGATTTGATTTAGCAAATAATCAAGTATGTCGCAGGAGTACCACATGCGACTTCGACCCCGACAAAGGAGCCCTCGAGAGACAGGTGAGTGAGCTTCGCAAACATAACCATAGCTTGCTATAACAAATATACGATTTGAGGTAGCAAAAAGGCAAGTATGCCGCAGGAGTGCCACATACGACTACGACCCTGACAAAGAAGCCCTTGAGAAAGAGGTGAGGGAGCTTCGCAAACATAACCATAGCTTGTTTTACCAAATGTACGAATTAAGGTAGCAAAATGGCAAGTATGCCGCGGGAGTGCCACTTGCGACTTCGACCCTGACAAAGAAGCCCTTGAGAAACAGGTGATGGAGCTTCGCAAACATAACCATAACCCGCTGTACCAAATATAAGAATTGAGGTAGCAAATTGGCAAGTATGCCGAAGGAGTGCCACATACGACTACGACCCTGACAAAGAAGCTCTGAGAAACAGGTGAGGGAGCTTCGCAAACATAACCATAGCTTGCAATACCAAATATAAGATTTGAGTTTGCAAATAGTCAAATATGTCGCAGGAGTGCCACATGCGACTTAGACCTTGACAAAGAAGCCCTTGAGAAACAGGTTAGGGAGCTTCGCAAACAAACCATAGCTTGCTATTCCAAATATACGATTTGAGGTAGCAAATATGCAGGTATGCCGCAGGAGTGCCACATACGACTACGACCCTGACAAAGAAGCCCAGAGAAACAGGTGAGGGAGCTTCGCAAACATAACCATAGCTTGCTATACCAAATATACGAAATGAGGTAGCAAATAGGTAAGTATGCCGCAGGAGTGCCACATACGACTGCGACTCTGACAAAGAAGCACTTGAGAAACAGGTGATTGAGCGTCGCAAACATAAACATAGCTAGCTATACCAAATATAAGAAATGAGGTAGCAAAAAGGAAAGTATGCCGCAGGAGTACCACATGCGACTTTGACCCCGACAAAGAAGGCCTAGAGAAACAGGTGAGGGAGCTTCGCAAACATAACCATAACTTGTAATACCAAATATACGATTTGAGGTAGCAAATAGGCAAGTATGCCGCAGGAGTGCCACATACGACTTAGACCCTGACAAAGAAGCAATTGAGAAACAGGTGAGGGAGCTTCGCAAACATAACCATAGGTTGCAATACCAAATATACGATTTGAGGTAGAAAGTGATCAAGTATGTCGCAGGAGTGCCACATGCGACTTCGACCCTGACAAAGAAGCCCTTGAGAAACAGGTAAGGGAGCTTCACAACCATAACCATAGCTTGCAATACCAAATATACGATTTGAGGTAGCAAATAATCAAGTATGTCGCAGGAGTGCCACATGCGACTTCGACCCTGACAAAGAAGCCCTTGAGAAACAGGTGAGGGAGCTTCGCAAACCTAACCATAGGTTGCAATACCAAATATACGATTTGAGGTAGAAAATAATCAAGTATGTCGCAGGAGTGCCACATGCGACTTCGACCCTGACAAAGAAGCCCTTAAGAAACAGGTAAGGGAGCTTCGCAAACATAACCATAGCTTGCAATACCAAATATACGATTTGAGGTAGCAAATAATCAAGTATGTTGCAGGAGTGCCACATGCGACTTAGACCCTGAAAAAGAAGCTCTTGAGAAACAGGTGAGGGAGCTTCGCAAACAAACCACAGCTTTTAATACCAAATATACGATTTGAGGTAGCAAATAATCAAGTATGTCGCAGGAGTGCCACATGCGACTTAGACCCTAACAAAGAAGCCCTTGAGAAACAGGTGAGGCAGCTTCGCAAATATAACCATAGCTTGCAATACCAAATATACGATTTGAGGTAGCAAATAATCAAGTATATCGCAGGAGTGCCGCATGCGACTTAGACCCTGACAAAGAAGCCCCTGAGAAACAGGTGAGGGAGCTTCGCAAACATAACCATAGCTTGCAATACCAAATATAAGATTTGAGGTAGCAAATAGTCAAGTATGTCGCAGGAGTGCCACATGCGACTTAGACCTTGACAAAGAAGCCCTTGAGAAACAGGTGAGGGTGCTTCGCAAACAAACCATAGCTTGCTATTCCAAATATACGATTTGAGGTAGCAAATATGCAGGTATGCCGCAGGAGTGCCACACACGACTACGACCCTGACAAAGAAGCCCAGAGAAACAGGTGAGGGAGCTTCGCAAACATAACCATAGCTTGCTATACCAAATATACGAAATGAGGTAGCAAATAGGTAAGTATGCCGCAGGAGTGCCACATACGACTACGACTCTGACAAAGAAGCACTTGAGAAACAGGTGATTGAGCGTCGCAAACATAAACATAGCTAGCTATACCAAATATAAGAAATGAGGTAGCAAAAAGGAAAGTATGCCGCAGGAGTACCGCATGCGACTTTGACCCCGACAAAGAAGGCCTAGAGAAACAGGTGAGGGAGCTTCGCAAACATAACCATAACTTGTAATACCAAATATACGATCTGAGGTAGCAAATAGGCAAGTATGCCGCAGGAGTGCCACATACGACTTAGACCCTGACAAAGAAGCCCTTGAGAAACAGGTGAGGGAGCTTCACAAACATAACCATAGCTTGCAATACCAAATATACGATTTGAGATAGCAAATAATCAAGTATGTCGCAGGAGTGCCACATGCGACTTCGACCCTGACAAAGAAGCCCTTGAGAAACAGGTGAGGGAGCTTCGCAATCCTAACCATAGCTTGCTATACCAAATATAAGATTTGAGGTAGCAAATAGTCAAATATGTCGCAGGAGTGCCACATGCGATTTCGACCCTGACAATGAAGTCCTTGAGAAACAGGTGAGGGAGCTTCTCAAATATAACCATAGCTTGCAATACCAAATATACGATTTGAGGTAGCAAATAATCAAGTATGTCGCAGGAGTACCACTTGCGACTTTGACCCCACAAAGAAGCCCTTGAGAAACAGGTGAGTGAGCTTCGCAAACAAACCATATCTTGCTATACCAAATATACGAATTGAGTTGCAAAAATGCAAGTATGCCGACGGAGTGCCACATGCGACTTCGACCCTGACAAAGAAGCCCTTGAGAAACAGGTGAGGGTGCTTCGCAAACAAACCATAGCTTGCAATACCAAATATACGATTTGAGGTAGAAAAAAATCAAGTATGTCGAAGGAGTGCCACATGCGACTTAGACCCTGACAAAGAAGCCCTTGAGAAATAGGTGAGGGAGCTTCGCAAACATAACCATAGGTTGCAATACCAAATATACGATTTGAGGTAGAAAATAATCAAGTATGTCGCAGGAGTGCCACATGCGACTTCGACCCTGACAAAGAAGCCCTTAAGAAACAGGTAAGGGAGCTTCGCAAACATAACCATAGCTTGCAATACCAAATATACGATTTGAGGTAGCAAATAATCAAGTATGTTGCAGGAGTGCCACATGCGACTTAGACCCTGAAAAAGAAGCTCTTGAGAAACAGGTGAGGGAGCTTCGCAAACAAACCACAGCTTTTAATACCAAATATACGATTTGAGGTAGCAAATAATCAAGTATGTCGCAGGAGTGCCACATGCGACTTAGACCCTAACAAAGAAGCCCTTGAGAAACAGGTGAGGCAGCTTCGCAAATATAACCATAGCTTGCAATACCAAATATACGATTTGAGGTAGCAAATAATCAAGTATATCGCAGGAGTGCCGCATGCGACTTAGACCCTGACAAAGAAGCCCCTGAGAAACAGGTGAGGGAGCTTCGCAAACAAAACCATAGCTTGCAATACCAAATATAAGATTTGAGGTAGCAAATAGTCAAATATGTCGCAGGAGTGCCACATGCGACTTAGACCTTGACAAAGAGGCCCTTGAGAAACAGGTGAGGGAGCTTCGCAAACAAACCATAGCTTGCTATTCCAAATATACGATTTGAGGTAGCAAATATGCAGGTATGCCGCAGGAGTGCCACATACGACTACGACCCTGACAAAGAAGCCCAGAGAAACAGGTGAGGGAGCTTCGCAAACATAACCATAGCTTGCTATACCAAATATACGAAATGAGGTAGCAAATAGGTAAGTATGCCGCAGGAGTGCCACATACGACTACGACTCTGACAAAGAAGCACTTGAGAAACAGGTGAATGAGCGTCGCAAACATAAACATAGCTAGCTATACCAAATATAAGAAATGAGGTAGCAAAAAGGAAAGTATGCCGCAGGAGTACCGCATGCGACTTTGACCCCGACAAAGAAGGCCTAGAGAAACAGGTGAGGGAGCTTCGCAAACATAACCATAACTTGTAATACCAAATATACGATCTGAGGTAGCAAATAGGCAAGTATGCCGCAGGAGTGCCACATACGACTTAGACCCTGACAAAGAAGCCCTTGAGAAACAGGTGAGGGAGCTTCACAAACATAACCATAGCTTGCAATACCAAATATACGATTTGAGATAGCAAATAATCAAGTATGTCGCAGGAGTGCCACATGCGACTTCGACCCTGACAAAGAAGCCCTTGAGAAACAGGTGAGGCAGCTTCGCAAACCTAACCATAGCTTGCTATACCAAATATAAGATTTGAGGTAGCAAATAGTCAAATATGTCGCAGGAGTGCCACATGCGATTTCGACCCTGACAATGAAGTCCTTGAGAAACAGGTGAGGGAGCTTCTCAAATATAACCATAGCTTGCAATACCAAATATACGATTTGAGGTAGCAAATAATCAAGTATGTCGCAGGAGTACCACTTGCGACTTTGACCCCACAAAGAAGCCCTTGAGAAACAGGTGAGTGAGCTTCGCAAACAAACCATATCTTGCTATACCAAATATACGAATTGAGTTGCAAAAATGCAAGTATGCCGACGGAGTGCCACATGCGACTTCGACCCTGACAAAGAAGCCCTTGAGAAACAGGTGAGGGTGCTTCGCAAACAAACCATAGCTTGCAATACCAAATATACGATTTGAGGTAGAAAAAAATCAAGTATGTCGAAGGAGTGCCACATGCGACTTAGACCCTGACAAAGAAGCCCTTGAGAAACAGGAGAGGGAGCTTCGCAAATATAACCATAGCTTGCAATACGAAATATACGATTTGATTTAGCAAATAATCAAGTATGTCGCAGGAGTACCACATGCGACTTCGACCCCGACAAAGGAGCCCTAGAGAAACAGGTGAGTGAGCTTCGCAAACATAACCATAGCTTGCTATAACAAATATACGATTTGAGGTAGCAAAAAGGCAAGTATGCCGCAGGAGTGCCACATACGACTACGACCCTGACAAAGAAGCCCTTGAGAAAGAGGTGAGGGAGCTTCGCAAACATAACCATAGCTTGTTTTACCAAATGTACGAATTAAGGTAGCAAAATGGCAAGTATGCCGCGGGAGTGCCACTTGCGACTTCGACCCTGACAAAGAAGCCCTTGAGAAACAGGTGATGGAGCTTCGCAAACATAACCATAACCCGCTGTACCAAATATAAGAATTGAGGTAGCAAATTGGCAAGTATGCCGAAGGAGTGCCACATACGACTACGACCCTGACAAAGAAGCTCTGAGAAACAGGTGAGGGAGCTTCGCAAACATAACCATAGCTTGCAATACCAAATATAAGATTTGAGTTTGCAAATAGTCAAATATGTCGCAGGAGTGCCACATGCGACTTAGACCTTGACAAAGAAGCCCTTGAGAAACAGGTTAGGGAGCTTCGCAAACAAACCATAGCTTGCTATTCCAAATATACGATTTGAGGTAGCAAATATGCAGGTATGCCGCAGGAGTGCCACATACGACTACGACCCTGACAAAGAAGCCCAGAGAAACAGGTGAGGGAGCTTCGCAAACATAACCATAGCTTGCTATACCAAATATACGAAATGAGGTAGCAAATAGGTAAGTATGCCGCAGGAGTGCCACATACGACTACGACTCTGACAAAGAAGCACTTGAGAAACAGGTGATTGAGCGTCGCAAACATAAACATAGCTAGCTATACCAAATATAAGAAATGAGGTAGCAAAAAGGAAAGTATGCCGCAGGAGTACCACATGCGACTTTGACCCCGACAAAGAAGGCCTAGAGAAACAGGTGAGGGAGCTTCGCAAACATAACCATAACTTGTAATACCAAATATACGATTTGAGGTAGCAAATAGGCAAGTATGCCGCAGGAGTGCCACATACGACTTAGACCCTGACAAAGAAGCAATTGAGAAACAGGTGAGGGAGCTTCGCAAACATAACCATAGGTTGCAATACCAAATATACGATTTGAGGTAGAAAGTGATCAAGTATGTCGCAGGAGTGCCACATGCGACTTCGACCCTGACAAAGAAGCCCGTGAGAAACAGGTAAGGGAGCTTCACAACCATAACCATAGCTTGCAATACCAAATATACGATTTGAGGTAGCAAATAATCAAGTATGTCGCAGGAGTGCCACATGCGACTTCGACCCTGACAAAGAAGCCCTTGAGAAACAGGTGAGGGAGCTTCGCAAACCTAACCATAGCTTGCTATACCAAATATACGAATTGAGGTAGCAAAAAGGCAAGTATGCCGCAGGAGTGCCACATGCGACTTCGACACTGACAAAGGAGCCCTTGAGAAACAGGTGAGGGAGCTTCGCAGACATAACCATAGCTTGCTATACCAAATATACGATTTGAGGTAGCAAATATGCAAGTATACCGCAGGAGTGCCACTTGCGACTTCGACCCTGACAAAGAAGCCCATGAGAAACAGGTGAGGGAGCTTCGCAAATAAACCATAGCTTGCAATACCAAATATACGATTTGAGGTAGCAAATAATCAAGTATGTCGCAGGAGTACCACATGCGACTTAGACCCTGACAAAGAAGCCCCTGAGAAATAGGTGAGGGAGCTTCGCAAACATAACCATAGGTTGCAATACCAAATATACGATTTGAGGTAGAAAATAATCAAGTATGTCGCAGGAGTGCCACATGCGACTTCGACCCTGACAAAGAAGCCCTTAAGAAACAGGTAAGGGAGCTTCGCAAACATAACCATAGCTTGCAATACCAAATATACGATTTGAGGTAGCAAATAATCAAGTATGTTGCAGGAGTGCCACATGCGACTTAGACCCTGAAAAAGAAGCTCTTGAGAAACAGGTGAGGGAGCTTCGCAAACAAACCACAGCTTTTAATACCAAATATACGATTTGAGGTAGCAAATAATCAAGTATGTCGCAGGAGTGCCACATGCGACTTAGACCCTAACAAAGAAGCCCTTGAGAAACAGGTGAGGCAGCTTCGCAAATATAACCATAGCTTGCAATACCAAATATACGATTTGAGGTAGCAAATAATCAAGTATATCGCAGGAGTGCCGCATGCGACTTAGACCCTGACAAAGAAGCCCCTGAGAAACAGGTGAGGGAGCTTCGCAAACATAACCATAGCTTGCAATACCAAATATAAGATTTGAGGTAGCAAATAGTCAAATATGTCGCAGGAGTGCCACATGCGACTTAGACCTTGACAAAGAGGCCCTTGAGAAACAGGTGAGGGAGCTTCGCAAACAAACCATAGCTTGCTATTCCAAATATACGATTTGAGGTAGCAAATATGCAGGTATGCCGCAGGAGTGCCACATACGACTACGACCCTGACAAAGAAGCCCAGAGAAACAGGTGAGGGAGCTTCGCAAACATAACCATAGCTTGCTATACCAAATATACGAAATGAGGTAGCAAATAGGTAAGTATGCCGCAGGAGTGCCACATACGACTACGACTCTGACAAAGAAGCACTTGAGAAACAGGTGAATGAGCGTCGCAAACATAAACATAGCTAGCTATACCAAATATAAGAAATGAGGTAGCAAAAAGGAAAGTATGCCGCAGGAGTACCGCATGCGACTTTGACCCCGACAAAGAAGGCCTAGAGAAACAGGTGAGGGAGCTTCGCAAACATAACCATAACTTGTAATACCAAATATACGATCTGAGGTAGCAAATAGGCAAGTATGCCGCAGGAGTGCCACATACGACTTAGACCCTGACAAAGAAGCCCTTGAGAAACAGGTGAGGGAGCTTCACAAACATAACCATAGCTTGCAATACCAAATATACGATTTGAGATAGCAAATAATCAAGTATGTCGCAGGAGTGCCACATGCGACTTCGACCCTGACAAAGAAGCCCTTGAGAAACAGGTGAGGGAGCTTCGCAAACCTAACCATAGCTTGCTATACCAAATATAAGATTTGAGGTAGCAAATAGTCAAATATGTCGCAGGAGTGCCACATGCGATTTCGACCCTGACAATGAAGTCCTTGAGAAACAGGTGAGGGAGCTTCTCAAATATAACCATAGCTTGCAATACCAAATATAAGATTTGAGGTAGCAAATAATCAAGTATGTCGCAGGAGTACCACTTGCGACTTTGACCCCACAAAGAAGCCCTTGAGAAACAGGTGAGTGAGCTTCGCAAACAAACCATATCTTGCTATACCAAATATACGAATTGAGTTGCAAAAATGCAAGTATGCCGACGGAGTGCCACATGCGACTTCGACCCTGACAAAGAAGCCCTTGAGAAACAGGTGAGGGTGCTTCGCAAACAAACCATAGCTTGCAATACCAAATATACGATTTGAGGTAGAAAAAAATCAAGTATGTCGAAGGAGTGCCACATGCGACTTAGACCCTGACAAAGAAGCCCTTGAGAAACAGGAGAGGGAGCTTCGCAAATATAACCATAGCTTGCAATACCAAATATACGATTTGATTTAGCAAATAATCAAGTATGTCGCAGGAGTACCACATGCGACTTCGACCCCGACAAAGGAGCCCTAGAGAAACAGGTGAGTGAGCTTCGCAAACATAACCATAGCTTGCTATAACAAATATACGATTTGAGGTAGCAAAAAGGCAAGTATGCCGCAGGAGTGCCACATACGACTACGACCCTGACAAAGAAGCCCTTGAGAAAGAGGTGAGGGAGCTTCGCAAACATAACCATAGCTTGTTTTACCAAATGTACGAATTAAGGTAGCAAAATGGCAAGTATGCCGCGGGAGTGCCACTTGCGACTTCGACCCTGACTAAGAAGCCCTTGAGAAACAGGTGATGGAGCTTCGCAAACATAACCATAACCCGCTGTACCAAATATAAGAATTGAGGTAGCAAATTGGCAAGTATGCCGAAGGAGTGCCACATACGACTACGACCCTGACAAAGAAGCTCTGAGAAACAGGTGAGGGAGCTTCGCAAACATAACCATAGCTTGCAATACCAAATATAAGATTTGAGTTTGCAAATAGTCAAATATGTCGCAGGAGTGCCACATGCGACTTAGACCTTGACAAAGAAGCCCTTGAGAAACAGGTTAGGGAGCTTCGCAAACAAACCATAGCTTGCTATTCCAAATATACGATTTGAGGTAGCAAATATGCAGGTATGCCGCAGGAGTGCCACATACGACTACGACCCTGACAAAGAAGCCCAGAGAAACAGGTGAGGGAGCTTCGCAAACATAACCATAGCTTGCTATACCAAATATACGAAATGAGGTAGCAAATAGGTAAGTATGCCGCAGGAGTGCCACATACGACTACGACTCTGACAAAGAAGCACTTGAGAAACAGGTGATTGAGCGTCGCAAACATAAACATAGCTAGCTATACCAAATATAAGAAATGAGGTAGCAAAAAGGAAAGTATGCCGCAGGAGTACCACATGCGACTTTGACCCCGACAAAGAAGGCCTAGAGAAACAGGTGAGGGAGCTTCGCAAACATAACCATAACTTGTAATACCAAATATACGATTTGAGGTAGCAAATAGGCAAGTATGCCGCAGGAGTGCCACATACGACTTAGACCCTGACAAAGAAGCAATTGAGAAACAGGTGAGGGAGCTTCGCAAACATAACCATAGGTTGCAATACCAAATATACGATTTGAGGTAGAAAGTGATCAAGTATGTCGCAGGAGTGCCACATGCGACTTCGACCCTGACAAAGAAGCCCTTGAGAAACAGGTAAGGGAGCTTCACAACCATAACCGTAGCTTGCAATACCAAATATACGATTCGAGGATGCAAATAATCAAGTATGTCGCAGGAGTGCCATATGCGACTTAGACCCTGACAAAGAAGCCCTTGAGAAACAGGTGAGGGAGCTTCGCAAACAAACCATAGCTTTTAATACCAAATATACGATTTGAGGTAGCAAATAATCAAGTTTGTCGCAGGAGTGCCACATGCGACTTAGACCCTAACAAAGAAGCCCTTGAGAAACAGGTGAGGGAGCTTCGCAAACATAACCATAGCTTGCAATACCAAATATACGATTTTAGGTAGCAAATAATCAAGTATGTCGCAGGAGTGCCACATGCGACTTAGACCCTGACAAAGAAGCCCTTGAGAAACAGGTGAGAGAGTTTGCAAACATAACCATAGCTTGCAATACCAAATATACGATTTGAGGTAGCAAATAATCAAGTATGTTGCAGGAGTGCCACATGCGACTTAGACCCTGACAAAGAAGCCCTTGAGAAACAGGTGAGGGAGCTTCGCGAATATAACCATAGCTTGAAATACTAAATATACGATTTGAGGTAGAAAATATGCAAGTATGCCGCAGGAGTGCCCCATGCCACTTAGATCCTGACAAAGAAGCCCTTGAGAAACAGGTGAGGGAGCTCCGCAAATATAACCATAGCTTGCAATACCAAATATACGATTTGATTTAGCAAATAATCAAGTATGTCGCAAGAGTACCACATGCGACTTCGACCCCGACAAAGGAGCCCTAGAGAAACAGGTGAGGGAGCTTCGCAAACATAACCATAGCTTGCAATACCAAATATAAGATTTGAGGTAGCAAATAGTCAAATATGTCGCAGGAGTGCCACATGCGACTTAGACCTTGACAAAGAGGCCCTTGAGAAACAGGTGAGGGAGCTTCGCAAACAAACCATAGCTTGCTATTCCAAATATACGATTTGAGGTAGCAAATATGCAGGTATGCCGCAGGAGTGCCACATACGACTACGACCCTGACAAAGAAGCCCAGAGAAACAGGTGAGGGAGCTTCGCAAACATAACCATAGCTTGCTATACCAAATATACGAAATGAGGTAGCAAATAGGTAAGTATGCCGCAGGAGTGCCACATACGACTACGACTCTGACAAAGAAGCACTTGAGAAACAGGTGAATGAGCGTCGCAAACATAAACATAGCTAGCTATACCAAATATAAGAAATGAGGTAGCAAAAAGGAAAGTATGCCGCAGGAGTACCGCATGCGACTTTGACCCCGACAAAGAAGGCCTAGAGAAACAGGTGAGGGAGCTTCGCAAACATAACCATAACTTGTAATACCAAATATACGATCTGAGGTAGCAAATAGGCAAGTATGCCTCAGGAGTGCCACATACGACTTAGACCCTGACAAAGAAGCCCTTGAGAAACAGGTGAGCGAGCTTCACAAACATAACCATAGCTTGCAATACCAAATATACGATTTGAGATAGCAAATAATCAAGTATGTCGCAGGAGTGCCACATGCGACTTCGACCCTGACAAAGAAGCCCTTGAGAAACAGGTGAGGGAGCTTCGCAAACCTAACCATAGCTTGCTATACCAAATATAAGATTTGAGGTAGCAAATAGTCAAATATGTCGCAGGAGTGCCACATGCGATTTCGACCCTGACAATGAAGTCCTTGAGAAACAGGTGAGGGAGCTTCTCAAATATAACCATAGCTTGCAATACCAAATATACGATTTGAGGTAGCAAATAATCAAGTATGTTGCAGGAGTACCACTTGCGACTTTGACCCCACAAAGAAGCCCTTGAGAAACAGGTGAGTGAGCTTCGCAAACAAACCATATCTTGCTATACCAAATATACGAATTGAGTTGCAAAAATGCAAGTATGCCGACGGAGTGCCACATGCGACTTCGACCCTGAAAAAGAAGCCCTTGAGAAACAGGTGAGGGTGCTTCGCAAACAAACCATAGCTTGCAATACCAAATATACGATTTGAGGTAGAAAATAATCAAGTATGTCGTAGGAGTGCCACATGCGACTTAGACCCTGACAAAGAAGCCCTTGAGAAACAGGAGAGGGAGCTTCGCAAATATAACCATAGCTTGCAATACCAAATATACGATTTGATTTAGCAAATAATCAAGTATGTCGCAGGAGTACCACATGCGACTTTGACCCCGACAAAGGAGCCCTAGAGAAACAGATGAGTGAGCTTCGCAAACATAACCATAGCTTGCTATAACAAATATACGATTTGAGGTAGCAAAAAGGCAAGTATGCCGCAGGAGTGCCACATACGACTACGACCCTGACAAAGAAGCCCTTGAGAAAGTGGTGAGGGAGCTTCGCAAACATAACCATAGCTTGTTTTACCAAATGTACGAATTAAGGTAGCAAAATGGCAAATATGCCGCGGGAGTGCCACTTGCGACTTCGACCCTGACAAAGAAGCCCTTGAGAAACAGGTGATGGAGCTTCGCAAACATAACCATAGCCCGCTGTACCAAATATAAGAATTGAGGTAGCAAATTGGCAAGTATGCCAAAGGAGTGCCACATACGACTACGACCCTGACAAAGAAGCTCTGAGAAACAGGTGAGGGAGCTTCGCAAACATAACCATAGCTTGCAATACCAAATTTAAGATTTGAGTTTGCAAATAGTCAAATATGTCGCAGGAGTGCCACATGCGACTTAGACCTTGACAAAGAAGCCCTTGAGAAACAGGTTAGGGAGCTTCGCAAACAAACCATAGCTTGCTATTCCAAATATACGATTTGAGGTAGCAAATATGCAGGTATGCCGCAGGAGTGCCACATACGACTACGACCCTGACAAAGAAGCCCAGGGAAACAGGTGAGGGAGCTCCGCAAACATAACCATAGCTTGCTATACCAAATATACGAAATGAGGTAGCAAATAGGTAAGTATGCCGCAGGAGTGCCACATACGACTACGACTCTGACAAAGAAGCACTTGAGAAACAGGTGATTGAGCGTCGCAAACATAAACATAGCTAGCTATACCAAATATAAGAAATGAGGTAGCAAAAAGGAAAGTATGCCGCAGGAGTACCACATGCGACTTTGACCCCGACAAAGAAGGCCTAGAGAAACAGGTGAGGGAGCTTCGCAAACATAACCATAACTTGTAATACCAAATATACGATTTGAGGTAGCAAATAGGCAAGTATGCCGCAGGAGTGCCACATACGACTTAGACCCTGACAAAGAAGCAATTGAGAAACAGGTGAGGGAGCTTCACAAACATAACCATAGCTTGCATTACCAAATATACCATTTGAGATAGCAAATAATCAAGTATGTCGCAGGAGTGCCACATGCGACTTAGACCCTGAAAAAGAAGCCCTTGAGAAACAGGTGAGGGAGCTTCGCAAATATAACCATAGCTTGCAATACCAAATATACGATTTGAGGTAGCAAATACTCAAGTATGTCGCAGGAGTACCACATGCGACTTAGACCCTGACAAAGAAGCCCCTGAGAAATAGGTGAGGGAGCTTCGCAAACATAACCATAGGTTGCAATACCAAATATACGATTTGAGGTAGAAAGTAATCAAGTATGTCGCAGGTGTGCCACATGCGACTTCGACCCTGACAAAGAAGCCCTTGAGAAACAGGTAAGGGAGCTTCACAACCATAACCGTAGCTTGCAATACCAAATATACGATTCGAGGATGCAAATAATCAAGTATGTCGCAGGAGCGCCATATGCGACTTAGACCCTGACAAAGAAGCCCTTGAGAAACAGGTGAGGGAGCTTCGCAAACAAACCATAGCTTTTAATACCAAATATACGATTTGAGGTAGCAAATAATCAAGTTTGTCGCAGGAGTGCCACATGCGACTTAGACCCTAACAAAGAAGCCCTTGAGAAACAGGTGAGGGAGCTTCGCAAACATAACCATAGCTTGCAATACCAAATATACGATTTTAGGTAGCAAATAATCAAGTATGTCGCAGGAGTGCCACATGCGACTTAGACCCTGACAAAGAAGCCCTTGAGAAACAGGTGAGAGAGTTTGCAAACATAACCATAGCTTGCAATACCAAATATACAATTTGAGGTAGCAAATAATCAAGTATGTTGCAGGAGTGCCACATGCGACTTAGACCCTGACAAAGAAGCCCTTGAGAAACAGGTGAGGGAGCTTCGCGAATATAACCATTGCTTGAAATACTAAATATACGATTTGAGGTAGAAAATATGCAAGTATGCCGCAGGAGTGCCCCATGCCACTTAGATCCTGACAAAGAAGCCCTTGAGAAACAGGTGAGGGAGCTTCGCAAATATAACCATAGCTTGCAATACCAAATATACGATTTGATTTAGCAAATAATCAAGTATCTCGCAAGAGTACCACATGCGACTTCGACCCCGACAAAGGAGCCCTAGAGAAACAGGTGAGTGAGCTTCGCAAACATAACCATAGCCCGCTGTACCAAATATAAGAATTGAGGTAGCAAATTGGCAAGTATGCCGAAGGAGTGCCACATACGACTACGACCCTGACAAAGAAGCTCTGAGAAACAGGTGAGGGAGCTTCGCAAACGTAACCATAGCTTGCAATACCAAATATACGATTTGAGGTAGCAAATAATCAAGTATGTTGCAGGAGTGCCACATGCGACTTAGACCCTGAAAAAGAAGCCCTTGAGAAACAGGTGAGGGAGCTTCGCAAACAAACCACAGCTTTTAATACCAAATATACGATTTGAGGTAGCAAATAATCAAGTATGTCGCAGGAGTGCCACATGCGACTTAGACCCTAACAAAGAAGCCCTTGAGAAACAGGTGAGGCAGCTTCGCAAATATAACCATAGCTTGCAATACCAAATATACGATTTGAGGTAGCAAATAATCAAGTATATCGCAGGAGTGCCGCATGCGACTTAGACCCTGACAAAGAAGCCCCTGAGAAACAGGTGAGGGAGCTTCGCAAACATAACCATAGCTTGCAATACCAAATATAAGATTTGAGGTAGCAAATAGTCAAATATGTCGCAGGAGTGCCACATGCGACTTAGACCTTGACAAAGATGCCCTTGAGAAACAGGTGAGGGAGCTTCGCAAACAAACCATAGCTTGCTATTCCAAATATACGATTTGAGGTAGCAAATATGCAGGTATGCCGCAGGAGTGCCACATACGACTACGACCCTGACAAAGAAGCCCAGAGAAACAGGTGAGGGAGCTTCGCAAACATAACCATAGCTTGCTATACCAAATATACGAAATGAGGTAGCAAATAGGTAAGTATGCCGCAGGAGTGCCACATACGACTACGACTCTGACAAAGAAGCACTTGAGAAACAGGTGATTGAGCGTCGCAAACATAAACATAGCTAGCTATACCAAATATAAGAAATGAGGTAGCAAAAAGGAAAGTATGCCGCAGGAGTACCGCATGCGACTTTGACCCCGACGAAGAAGGCCTAGAGAAACAGGTGAGGGAGCTTCGCAAACATAACCATAACTTGTAATACCAAAAACACGATCTGAGGTAGCAAATAAGCAAGTATGCCGCAGGAGTGCCACATACGACTTAGACCCTGACAAAGAAGCCCTTGAGAAACAGCTGAGGGAGCTTCACAAACATAACCATAGCTTGCAATACCAAATATACGATTTGAGATAGCAAATAATCAAGTATGTCGCAGGAGTGCCACATGCGACTTCGACCCTGACAAAGAAGCCCTTGAGAAACAGGTGAGGGAGCTTCGCAAACCTAACCATAGCTTGCTATACCAAATATAAGATTTGAGGTAGCAAATAGTCAAATATGTCGCAGGAGTGCCACATGCGATTTCGACCCTGACAATGAAGTCCTTGAGAAACAGGTGAGGGAGCTTCTCAAATATAACCATAGCTTGCAATACCAAATATACGATTTGAGGTAGCAAATAATCAAGTATGTCGCAGGAGTACCACTTGCGACTTTGACCCCACAAAGAAGCCCTTGAGAAACAGGTGAGTGAGCTTCGCAAACAAACCATATCTTGCTATACCAAATATACGAATTGAGGTAGCAAAAATGCAAGTATGCCGACGGAGTGCCACATGCGACTTCGACCCTGACAAAGAAGCCCTTGAGAAACAGGTGAGGGTGCTTCGCAAACAAACCATAGCTTGCAATACCAAATATACGATTTGAGGTAGAAAATAATCAAGTATGTCGCAGGAGTGCCACATGCGACTTAGACCCTGACAAAGAAGCCCTTGAGAAACAGGAGAGGGAGCTTTGCAAACATAACCATAGCTTGAATTACCAAACATAAGATTTGAGGTAGCAAATAATCAAGTATGTCGCAGGAGTGCCACATGCGACTTAGACCCTGACAAAGAAGCCCTTGAGAAACAGGTGAGAGAGTTTGCAAACATAACCATAGCTTGCAATACCAAATATACGATTTGAGGTAGCAAATAATCAAGTATGTCGCAGGAGTGCCACATGCGACTTAGACCCTGACAAAGAAGCCCTTGAGAAACAAGTGAGGGAGCTTCGCGAATATAACCATAGCTTGAAATACTAAATGTACGATTTGAGGTAGAAAATATGCACGTATGCCGCAGGAGTGCCCCATGCCACTTAGATCCTGACAAAGAAGCCCTTGAGAAACAGGTGAGGGAGCTTCGCAAATATAACCATAGCTTGCAATACCAAATATACGATTTGATTTAGCAAATAATCAAGTATGTCGCAGGAGTACCACATGCGACTTCGACCCCGACAAAGGAGCCCTAGAGAAACAGGTGAGTGAGCTTCGCAAACATAACCATAGCTTGCTATAACAAATATACGATTTGAGGTAGCAAAAAGGCAAGTATGCCGCAGGAGTGCCACTTGCGACTTTGACCCCACAAAGAAGCCCTTGAGAAACAGGTGAGTGAGCTTCGCAAACAAACCATATCTTGCTATACCAAATATACGAATTGAGGGAGCAAAAATGCAAGTATGCCGCAGGAGTGCCACATGCGACTTCGACCCTGACAAAGAAGCCCTTGAGAAACAGGTGATGGAGCTTCGCAAACATAACCATAGCCCGCTGTACCAAATATAAGAATTGAGGTAGCAAATTGGCAAGTATGCCGAAGGAGTGCCATATACGACTACGACCCTGACAAAGAAGCTCTGAGAAACAGGTGAGGGAGCTTCGCAAACGTAACCATAGCTTGCAATACCAAATATACGATTTGAGGTAGCAAATAATCAAGTATGTTGCAGGAGTGCCACATGCGACTTAGACCCTGAAAAAGAAGCCCTTGAGAAACAGGTGAGGCAGCTTCGCAAATATAACCATAGCTTGCAATACCAAATATACGATTTGAGGTAGCAAATAATCAAGTATATCGCAGGAGTGCCGCATGCGACTTAGACCCTGACAAAGAAGCCCCTGAGAAACAGGTGAGGGAGCTTCGCAAACATAACCATAGCTTGCAATACCAAATATAAGATTTGAGGTAGCAAATAGTCAAATATGTCGCAGGAGTGCCACATGCGACTTAGACCTTGACAAAGAGGCCCTTGAGAAACAGGTGAGGGAGCTTCGCAAACAAACCATAGCTTGCTATTCCAAATATACGATTTGAGGTAGCAAATATGCAGGTAGGCCGCAGGAGTGCCACATACGACTACGACCCTGACAAAGAAGCCCAGAGAAACAGGTGAGGGAGCTTCGCAAACATAACCGTAGCTTGCTATACCAAATATACGAAATGAGGTAGCAAATAGGTAAGTATGCCGCAGGAGTGCCACATACGACTACGACTCTGACAAAGAAGCACTTGAGAAACAGGTGATTGAGCGTCGCAAACATAAACATAGCTAGCTATACCAAATATAAGAAATGAGGTAGCAAAAAGGAAAGTATGCCGCAGGAGTACCGCATGCGACTTTGACCCCGACGAAGAAGGCCTAGAGAAACAGGTGAGGGAGCTTCGCAAACATAACCATAACTTGTAATACCAAATATACGATCTGAGGTAGCAAATAGGCAAGTATGCCGCAGGAGTGCCACATACGACTTAGACCCTGACAAAGAAGCCCTTGAGAAACAGGTGAGGGAGCTTCACAAACATAACCATAGCTTGCAATACCAAATATACGATTTGAGATAGCAAATAATCAAGTATGTCGCAGGAGTGCCACATGCGACTTCGACCCTGACAAAGAAGCCCTTGAGAAACAGGTGAGGGAGCTTCGCAAACCTAACCATAGCTTGCTATACCAAATATAAGATTTGAGGTAGCAAATAGTCAAATATGTCGCAGGAGTGCCACATGCGATTTCGACCCTGACAATGAAGTCCTTGAGAAACAGGTGAGGGAGCTTCTCAAATATAACCATAGCTTGCAATACCAAATATACGATTTGAGGTAGCAAATAATCAAGTATGTCGCAGGAGTACCACTTGCGACTTTGACCCCACAAAGAAGCCCTTGAGAAACAGGTGAGTGAGCTTCGCAAACAAACCATATCTTGCTATACCAAATATACGAATTGAGGTAGCAAAAATGCAAGTATGTCGCAGGAGTGCCACATGCGACTTAGACCCTGACAAAGAAGCCCTTGAGAAACAGGAGAGGGAGCTTTGCAAACATAACCATAGCTTGTAATACAAAACATAAGATTTGAGGTAGCAAATAATCAAGTATGTCGCAGGAGTGCCACATGCGACTTAGACCCTGACAAAGAAGCCCTTGAGAAACAGGTGAGAGAGTTTGCAAACATAACCATAGCTTGCAATACCAAATATACGATTTGAGGTAGCAAATAATCAAGTATGTCGCAGGAGTGCCACATGCGACTTAGACCCTGACAAAGAAGCCCTTGAGAAACAAGTGAGGGAGCTTCGCGAATATAACCATAGCTTGAAATACTAAATATACGATTTGAGGTAGAAAATATGCACGTATGCCGCAGGAGTGCCCCATGCCACTTAGATCCTGACAAAGAAGCCCTTGAGAAACAGGTGAGGGAGCTTCGCAAATATAACCATAGCTTGCAATACCAAATATACGATTTGATTTAGCAAATAATCAAGTATGTCGCAGGAGTACCACATGCGACTTCGACCCCGACAAAGGAGCCCTAGAGAAACAGGTGAGTGAGCTTCGCAAACATAACCACAGCTTGCTATAACAAATATACGATTTGAGGTAGCAAAAAGGCAAGTATGCCGCAGGAGTGCCACATACGACTACGACCCTGACAAAGAAGCCCTTGAGAAAGAGGTGAGGGAGCTTCGCAAACATAACCATAGCTTGTTTTACCAAATGTACGAATTGAGGTAGCAAAATGGCAAGTATGCCGCGGGAGTGCCACTTGCGACTTCGACCCTGACAAAGAAGCCCTTGAGAAACAGGTGATGGAGCTTCGCAAACATAACCATAGCCCGCTGTACCAAATATAAGAATTGAGGTAGCAAATTGGCAAGTATGCCGAAGGAGTGCCACATACGACTACGACCCTGACAAAGAAGCTCTGAGAAACAGGTGAGGGAGCTTCGCAAACATAACCATAGCTTGCAATACCAAATATACGATTTGAGGTAGCAAATAATCAAGTATGTTGCAGGAGTGCCACATGCGACTTAGACCCTGAAAAAGAAGCCCTTGAGAAAATGGTGAGGGAGCTTCGCAAACAAACCACAGCTTTTAATACCAAATATACGATTTGAGGTAGCAAATAATCAAGTATGTCGCAGGAGTGCCACATGCGACTTAGACCCTAACAAAGAAGTGCTTGAGAAACAGGTGAGGCAGCTTCGCAAATATAACTATAGCTTGCAATACCAAATATACGATTTGAGGTTTCAAATAATCAAGTATGTCGCAGGAGTGCCGCATGCGACTTAGACCCTGACAAAGAAGCCCTTGAGAAACAGGTGAGGGTGCTTCGCAAACAAACCATAGCTTGCAATACCAAATATACGATTTGAGGTAGAAAATAATCAAGTATGTCGCAGGAGTGCCACATGCGACTTAGACCCTGACAAAGAAGCCCTTGAGAAACAGGAGAGGGAGCTTTGCAAACATAACCATAGCTTGTAATACCAAACATAAGATTTGAGGTAGCAAATAATCAAGTATGTCGCAGGAGTGCCACATGCGACTTAGACCCTGACAAAGAAGCCCTTGAGAAACAGGTGAGAGAGTTTGCAAACATAACCATAGCTTGCAATACCAAATATACGATTTGAGGTAGCAAATAATCAAGTATGTTGCAGGAGTGCCACATGCGACTTAGACCCTGAAAAAGAAGCCCTTGAGAAAATGGTGAGGGAGCTTCGCAAACAAACCACAGCTTTTAATACCAAATATACGATTTGAGGTAGCAAATAATCAAGTATGTCGCAGGAGTGCCACATGCGACTTAGACCCTAACAAAGAAGTGCTTGAGAAACAGGTGAGGCAGCTTCGCAAATATAACTATAGCTTGCAATACCAAATATACGATTTGAGGTTTCAAATAATCAAGTATGTCGCAGGAGTGCCGCATGCGACTTAGACCCTGACAAAGAAGCCCTTGAGAAACAGGTGAGGGTGCTTCGCAAACAAACCATAGCTTGCAATACCAAATATACGATTTGAGGTAGAAAATAATCAAGTATGTCGCAGGAGTGCCACATGCGACTTAGACCCTGACAAAGAAGCCCTTGAGAAACAGGAGAGGGAGCTTTGCAAACATAACCATAGCTTGTAATACCAAACATAAGATTTGAGGTAGCAAATAATCAAGTATGTCGCAGGAGTGCCACATGCGACTTAGACCCTGACAAAGAAGCCCTTGAGAAACAGGTGAGAGAGTTTGCAAACATAACCATAGCTTGCAATACCAAATATACGATTTGAGGTAGCAAATAATCAAGTATGTCGCAGGAGTGCCACATGCGACTTAGACCCTGACAAAGAAGCCCTTGAGAAACAGGTGAGGGAGCTTCGCGAATATAACCATAGCTTGAAATACTGAATATACGATTTGAGGTAGAAAATATGCAAGTATGCCGCAGGAGTGCCCCATGCCACTTAGATCCTGACAAAGAAGCCCTTGAGAAACAGGTGAGGGAGCTTCGCAAATATAACCATAGCTTGCAATACCAAATATACGATTTGATTTAGCAAATAATCAAGTATGTCGCAGGAGTACCACATGCGACTTCGACCCCGACAAAGGAGCCCTAGAGAAACAGGTGAGTGAGCTTCGCAAACATAACCATAGCTTGCTATAACAAATATACGATTTGAGGTAGCAAAAAGGCAAGTATGCCGCAGGAGTGCCACATACGACTACGACCCTGACAAAGAAGCCCTTGAGAAAGAGGTGAGGGAGCTTCGCAAACATAACCATAGCTTGTTTTACCAAATGTACGAATTAAGGTAGCAAAATGGCAAGTATGCCGCGGGAGTGCCACTTGCGACTTCGACCCTGACAAAGAAGCCCTTGAGAAACAGGTGATGGAGCTTCGCAAACATAACCATAGCCCGCTGTACCAAATATAAGAATTGAGGTAGCAAATTGGCAAGGATGCCGAAGGAGTGCCACATACGACTACGACCCTGACAAAGAAGCTCTGAGAAACAGGTGAGGGAGCTTCGCAAACATAACCATAGCTTGCAATACCAAATATACGATTTGAGGTAGCTAATAATCAAGTATGTTGCAGGAGTGCCACATGCGACTTAGACACTGAAAAAGAAGCCCTTGAGAAGCAGGTGAGGGAGTTTCGCAAACAAACCACAGCTTTTATACCAAATATACGATTTGAGGTAGCAAATAATCAAGTATGTCGCAGGAGTGCCACTTGCGACTTAGACCCTAACAAAGAAGCCCTTGAGTAACAGGTGAGGCAGCTTCGCAAATATAACCATAGCTTGCAATACCAAATATACGATTTGAGGTAGCAAATAATCAAGTATGTCGCAGGAGTGCCGCATGCGACTTAGACCCTGACAAGGAAGCCCCTGAGAAACAGGTGAGGGAGCTTCGCAAACATAACCATAGCTTGCTATTCCAAATATACGATTTGAGGTAGCAAATAATCAAGTATGTCGCAGGAGTACCACATGCGACTTAGACCCTGACAAAGAAGCCCCTGAGAAATAGGTGAGGGAGCTTCGCAAACATAACCATAGGTTGCAATACCAAATACTATACGATTTGAGGTAGAAAGTAATCAAGTATGTCGCAGGAGTGCCACATGCGACTACGACCCTGACAAAGAAGCCCAGAGAAACAGGTGAGGGAGCTTCGCAAACATAACCATAGCTTGCTATACCAAATATACGAAATGAGGTAGCAAATAGGTAAGTATGCCGCAGGAGTGCCACATACGACTACGACTCTGACAAAGAAGCACTTGAGAAACAGGTGATTGAGCGTCGCAAACATAAACATAGCTAGCTAGACCAAATATAAGAAATGAGGTAGCAAAAAGGAAAGTATGCCGCAGGAGTACCACATGCGACTTTGACCCCGACAAAGAAGGCCTAGAGAAACAGGTGAGGGAGCTTCGCAAACATAACCATAACTTGTAATACCAAATATACGATTTAGGTAGCAAATAGGCAAGTATGCCGCAGGAGTGCCACATACGACTTAGACCCTGACAAAGAAGCCCTTGAGAAACAGGTGAGGGAGCTTCACAAACATAACCATAGCTTGCATTACCAAATATACGATTTGAGATAGCAAATAATCAAGTATGTCGCAGGAGTGCCACATGCGACTTAGACCCTGAAAAAGAAGCCCTTGAGAAACAGGTGAGGGAGCTTCGCAAATATAACCATAGCTTGCAATACCAAATATACGATTTGAGGTAGCAAATAATCAAGTATGTCGCAGGAGTACCACATGCGACTTAGACCCTGACAAAGAAGCCCCTGCGAAATAGGTGAGGGAGCTTCGCAAACATAACCATAGGTTGCAATACCAAATACTATACGATTTGAGGTAGAAAGTAATCAAGTATGTCGCAGGAGTGCCACATGCGACTTCGACCCTGACAAAGAAGCCCTTGAGAAACAGGTAAGGGAGCTTCACAAACATAACCATAGCTTGCAATACCAAATATACGATTCGAGGAAGCAAATAATCAAGTATGTCGCAGGAGTGCCATATGCGACTTAGACCCTGACAAAGAAGTCCTTGAGAAACAGGTGAGGGAGCTTCGCAAACAAACCATAGCTTTTAATACCAAATATACGATTTGAGGTAGAAAATATGCAAGTATGCCGCAGGAGTGCCCCATGCCACTTAGATCCTGACAAAGAAGCCCTTGAGAAACAGGTGAGGGAGCTTCGCAAATATAACCATAGCTTGCAATACCAAATATACGATTTGATTTAGCAAATAATCAAGTATGTCGCAAGAGTACCACATGCGACTTCGACCCCGACAAAGGAGCCCTAGAGAAACAGGTGAGTGAGCTTCGCAAACATAACCATAGCTTGCTATAACAAATATACGATTTGAGGTAGCAAAAAGGCAAGTATGCCGCAGGAGTGCCACATACGACTACGACCCTGACAAAGAAGCCCTTGAGAAAGAGGTGAGGGAGCTTCGCAAACATAACCATAGCTTGTTTTACCAAATGTACAAATTGAGGTAGCAAAATGGCAAGTATGCCGCGGGAGTGCCACTTGCGACTTCGACCCTGACAAAGAAGCCCTTGAGAAACAGGTGAGGGTGCTTCGCAAACAAACCATAGCTTGCAATACCAAATATACGATTTGAGGTAGAAAATAATCAAGTATGTCGCAGGAGTGCCGCATGCGACTTAGACCCTGACAAAGAAGCCCTTGAGAAACAGGTGAGGGAGCTTTGCAAACATAACCATAGCTTGTAATACCAAACATACGATTTGAGGTAGCAAATAATCAAGTATGTCGCAGGAGTGCCACATGCGACTTAGACCCTGACAAAGAAGCCCTTGAGAAACAGGTGAGAGAGTTTGCAAACATAACCATAGCTTGCAATACCAAATATACGATTTGAGGTAGCAAATAATCAAGTATGTCGCAGGAGTGCCACATGCGACTTATACAACGGTCACACGGGCACTCTAAAGGCACTTTGAACTAATGCTCCTTTACGCTCCCAAAGGAGCACTACTTCAAGGGAGTTCGTCCGTGCTACACGGTCGCGGAACGACCTTCGCAAGAAGTTTTTAGCGCCCTCATCGGCGAAAAGCGTTATTAAAATTGCAAACCTCACTGTAGATGTAAATACAGAAATGTCGCATTTTTTTAGTAAATTAGTTTTATAACCGTATTATGTTAAAGCAACGCAATTTTAACTGCAATAATGACATGATTTTCCAAGTACAGAGCATAACATCACAGTGCTGGCCACACTGAGCCGTGGCTACCGTGACGCTCGTATATCTGGAACGAGAGTATGGCGTGGTGAGACTGCCACAAAACAAATGATTTTATATTTTAAAACACCACTAATCTTATGAAGTGAATTTATAAAATTAAAATTGAACGTTTCTTTTCTCAATTTATTTATGCTGTTACCTCGCTGGGAGAGAGAGTACTCCCTTGAAGCCTCAAAGGACGAACTCGAGCTGCCTTGTTTCAAAGCTCCTTTGAGCTAGGTGTCCTTTGGCGCGTCCGTGTGGCAGCGCGCGTTCGTCCTTAGAGTAATGGAGCATTAGTTCAAAGTACCTTTACTGTGTCCGTGTGACAGGGGTATTAGACCCTGACAAAGAAGCCCTTGAGAAACAGGTGAGGGAGCTTCGCGAATATAACCATAGCTTGAAATACTAAATATACGATTTGAGGTAGAAAATATGCAAGCATGCCGCAGGAGTGCCCCATGCCACTTAGATCCTGACAAAGAAGCCCTTGAGAAACAGGTGAGGGAGCTTCGCAAATATATCCATAGCTTGCAATATCAAATATACGATTTGATATAGCAAATAATCAAGTATGTCGCAGGAGTACCACATGCGACTTCGACCCCGACAAAGGAGCCCCAGAGAAACAGGTGAGTGAGCTTCGCAAACATAACCATAGCTTGCTATAACAAATATACGATTTGAGGTAGCAAAAAGGCAAGTATGCCGCAGGAGTGCCACATACGACTACGACCCTGACAAAGAAGCCCTTGAGAAAGAGGTGAGGGAGCTTCGCAAACATAACCATAGCTTGTTTTACCAAATGTACGAATTGAGGTAGCAAAATGGCAAGTATGCCGCGGGAGTGCCACTTGCGACTTCGACCCTGACAAAGAAGCCCTTGAGAAACAGGTCATGGAGCTTCGCAAACATAACCATAGCCCGCTGTACCAAATATAAGAATTGAGGTAGCAAATTGGCAAGTATGCCGAAGGAGTGCCACATACGACTACGACCCTGACAAAGAAGCTCTGAGAAACAGGTGAGGGAGCTTCGCAAACATAACCATAGCTTGCAATACCAAATATACGATTTGAGGTAGCAAATAATCAAGTATGTTGCAGGAGTGCCACATGCGACTTAGACCCTGAAAAAGAAGCCCTTGAGAAACAGGTGAGGGAGCTTCGCAAACAAACCACAGCTTTTAATACCAAATATACGATTTGAGGTAGCAAATAATCAAGTATGTCGCAGGAGTGCCACATGCGACTTAGACCCTGAAAAAGAAGCCCTTGAGAAACAGGTGAGGGAGCTTCGCAAACATAACCATAGCTTGCAATACCAAATATAAGATTTGAGGTTGCAAGTAGTCAAATATGTCGCAGGAGTGCCACATGCGACTTAGACCTTGACAAAGAAGCCCTTGAGAAACAGGTGAGAGAGCTTCGCAAACAAACCATAGCTTGCTATTCCAAATATACGATTTGAGTTAGCAAATATGCAGGTATGCCGCAGGAATGCCACATACGACTACGACCCTGACAAAGAAGCCCAGAGAAACAGGTGAGGGAGCTTCGCAAACATAACCATAGCTTGCTATACCAAATATACGAAATGAGGTAGCAAATAGGTAAGTATGCCGCAGGAGTGCCACATACGACTACGACTCTGACAAAGAAGCACTTGAGAAGCAGGTGATTCAGCGTCGCAAACATAAACATAGCTAGCTATACAAAATATAAGAAATGAGGTAGCAAAAAGGAAAGTATGCCGCAGGAGTACCACATGCGACTTTGACCCCGACAAAGAACGCCTAGAGAAACAGGTGAGGGAGGTTCGCAAACATAACCATAACTTGTAATACCAAATATACGATTTGAGGTAGCAAATAGGCAAGTATGCCGCAGGAGTGCCACATACGACTACGACCCTGACAAAGAAGCCCAGAGAAACAGGTGAGGGAGCTTCGCAAACATAACCATAGCTTGCTATACCAAATATACGAAATGAGGTAGCAAATAGGTAAGTATGCCGCAGGAGTGCCACATACGACTACGACTCTGACAAAGAAGCACTTGAGAAGCAGGTGATTCAGCGTCGCAAACATAAACATAGCTAGCTATACAAAATATAAGAAATGAGGTAGCAAAAAGGAAAGTATGCCGCAGGAGTACCACATGCGACTTTGACCCCGACAAAGAACGCCTAGAGAAACAGGTGAGGGAGGTTCGCAAACATAACCATAACTTGTAATACCAAATATACGATTTGAGGTAGCAAATAGGCAAGTATGCCGCAGGAGTGCCACATGCGACTTCGACCCTGACAATGAAGCCCTTGAGAAACAGGTGAGGGAGCTTCGCAAATATAACCATAGCTTGCAATACCAAATATACGATTTGAGATAGCAAATAATCAGGTATGTCACAGGAGTGCCACATGCGACTTAGACATCGACAAAGAAGCACTTGAGAAACAGGTGAGGGAGCTTCGCAAACATAACCATAGCTTGCATTACCACATATAAGATTTGAGGTAGCAAATAATCAAGTATGTCGCAGGAGTGCCACATGCGACTTAGACCCTGACAAAGAAGCCCTTGAGAAACAGGTGAGGGAGCTTCGCAGACATAACCATAGCTTGCTATACCAAATATACGATTTGAGGTAGCAAATATGCAAGTATACCGCAGGAGTGCCACATGCGACTTCGACCCTGACAAAGAAGCCCAGAGAAACAGGTGAGGGAGCTTCGCAAACATAACCATAGCTTGCTATACCAAATATACGAAATGAGGTAGCAAATAGGTAAGTATGCCGCAGGAGTGCCACATACGACTACGACTCTGACAAAGAAGCACTTGAGAAGCAGGTGATTCAGCGTCGCAAACATAAACATAGCTAGCTATACAAAATATAAGAAATGAGGTAGCAAAAAGGAAAGTATGCCGCAGGAGTACCACATGCGACTTTGACCCCGACAAAGAACGCCTAGAGAAACAGGTGAGGGAGGTTCGCAAACATAACCATAACTTGTAATACCAAATATACGATTTGAGGTAGCAAATAGGCAAGTATGCCGCAGGAGTGCCACATGCGACTTCGACCCTGACAATGAAGCCCTTGAGAAACAGGTGAGGGAGCTTCGCAAATATAACCATAGCTTGCAATACCAAATATACGATTTGAGATAGCAAATAATCAGGTATGTCACAGGAGTGCCACATGCGACTTAGACATCGACAAAGAAGCACTTGAGAAACAGGTGAGGGAGCTTCGCAAACATAACCATAGCTTGCATTACCACATATAAGATTTGAGGTAGCAAATAATCAAGTATGTCGCAGGAGTGCCACATGCGACTTAGACCCTGACAAAGAAGCCCTTGAGAAACAGGTGAGGGAGCTTCGCAGACATAACCATAGCTTGCTATACCAAATATACGATTTGAGGTAGCAAATATGCAAGTATACCGCAGGAGTGCCACATGCGACTTCGACCCTGACAAAGAAGCCCATGAGAAACAGGTGAGGGAGCTTCGCAAATAAACCATAGCTTGCAATACCAAATATGCGATTTGAGTTAGCAAATAATCAAGTATGTCGCAGGAGTACCACGTGCGACTTAGGCCCTGACAAAGAAGCCATTGAGGAACAGGTGAGTGAGCTTCGTAAACATAACCATAGCTTGCTATACGAAATATACGAATTGAGGTAGCAAAAAGGCAAGTATGCCGAAGGAGTGCCACATGCGATTTCGACCCTGACAATGAAGTCCTTGAGAAACAGGTGAGGGAGCTTCTCAAATATAACCATAGCTTGCAATACCAAATATACGATTTGAGGTAGCAAATAATCAAGTATGTCGCAGGAGTACCACTTGCGACTTTGACCCCACAAAGAAGCCCTTGAGAAACAGGTGAGTGAGCTTTGCAAACAAACCATATCTTGCTATACCAAATATACGAATTGAGGTAGCAAAAATGCAAGTATGCGACGGAGTGCCACATGCGACTTCGACCCTGACAAAGAAGCCCTTGAGAAACAGGTGAGGGTGCTTCGCAAACAAACCATAGCTTGCATTACCAAATATACGATTTGAGGTAGAAAATAATCAAGTATGTCGCAGGAGTGCCACATGCGACTTAGACCCTGACAAAGAAGCCCTTGAGAAACATGTGAGGGAGCTTTGCAAACATAACCATAGCTTGTAATACCAAACATACGATTTGAGGTAGCAAATAATCAAGTATGTCGCAGGAGTGCCACATGCGACTTCGACCCCGACAAAGGAGCCCTAGAGAAACAGGTGAGTGAGCTTCGCAAACATAACCATAGCTTGCTATAACAAATATTCGATTTGAGGTAGCAAAAGGCAAGTATGCCGCAGGAGTGCCACATACGACTACGACCCTGACAAAGAAGCCCTTGAGAAAGAGGTGAGGGAGCTTCGCAAACATAACCATAGCTTGTTTTACCAAATGTACAAATTGAGGTAGCAAAATGGCAAGTATGCCGCGGGAGTGCCACTTGCGACTTCGACCCTGACAAAGAAGCCCTTGAGAAACAGGTGATGGAGCTTCGCAAACATAACCATAGCCCGCTGTACCAAATATAAGAATTGAGGTAGCAAATTGGCAAGTATGCCGAAGGAGTGCCACATACGACTACGACCCTGACAAAGAAGCTCTGAGAAACAGGTGAGGGAGCTTCGCAAACGTAACCATAGCTTGCAATACCAAATATACGATTTGAGGTAGCAAATAATTAAGTATGTTGCAGGAGTGCCACATGCGACTTAGACCCTGAAAAAGAAGCCCTTGAGAAACAGGTGAGGGAGCCTCGCAAACAAACCACAGCTTTTAATACCAAATATACGATTTGAGGTAGCAAATAATCAAGTATGTCGCAGGAGTGCCACATGCGACTTAGACCCTAACAAAGAAGCCCTTGAGAAACAGGTGAGGCAGCTTCGCAAATATAACCATAGCTTGCAATACCAAATATACGATTTGAGGTAGCAAATAATCAAGTATATCGCAGGAGTGCCGCATGCGACTTAGACCCTGACAAAGAAGCCCCTGAGAAACAGGTGAGGGAGCTTCGCAAACATAACCATAGCTTGCAATACCAAATATAAGATTTGAGGTAGCAAATAGTCAAATATGTCGCAAGAGTGCCACATGCGACTTAGACCTTGACAAAGAGGCCCTTGAGAAACAGGTGAGGGAGCTTCGCAAACAAACCATAGCTTGCTATTCCAAATATACGATTTGAGGTAGCAAATATGCAGGTATGCCGCAGGAGTGCCATATACGACTACGACCCTGACAAAGAAGCCCAGAGAAACAGGTGAGGGAGCTTCGCAAACATAACCATAGCTTGCTACACCAAATATACGAAATGAGGTAGCAAATAGGTAAGTATGCCGCAGGAGTGCCACATACGACTACGACTCTGACAAAGAAGCACTTGAGAAACAGGTGATTGAGCGTCGCAAACATAAACATAGCTAGCTATACCAAATATAAGAAATGAGGTAGCAAAAAGGAAAGTATGCCGCAGGAGTACCGCATGCGACTTTGACCCCGACAAAGAAGGCCTAGAGAAACAGGTGAGGGAGCTTCGCAAACATAACCATAACTTGTAATACCAAATATACGATCTGAGGTAGCAAATAGGCAAGTATGCCGCAGGAGTGCCACATACGACTTAGACCCTGACAAAGAAGCCCTTGAGAAACAGGTGAGGGAGCTTCACAAACATAACCATAGCTTGCAATACCAAATATACGATTTGAGATAGCAAATAATCAAGTATGTCGCAGGAGTGCCACATGCGACTTCGACCCTGACAAAGAAGCCCTTGAGAAACAGGTGAGGGAGCTTCGCAAACCTAACCATAGCTTGCTATACCAAATATAAGATTTGAGGTAGCAAATAGTCAAATATGTCGCAGGAGTGCCACATGCGATTTCGACCCTGACAATGAAGTCCTTGAAAAACAGGTGAGGGAGCTTCTCAAATATAACCATAGCTTGCAATACCAAATATACGATTTGAGGTAGCAAATAATCAAGTATGTCGCAGGAGTACCACTTGCGACTTTGACCCCACAAAGAAGCCCTTGAGAAACAGGTGAGTGAGCTTCGCAAACAAACCATATCTTGCTATACCAAATATACGAATTGAGGTAGCAAAAATGCAAGTATGCGACGGAGTGCCACATGCGACTTCGACCCTGACAAAGAAGCCCTTGAGAAACAGGTGAGGGTGCTTCGCAAACAAACCATAGCTTGCATTACCAAATATACGATTTGAGGTAGAAAATAATCAAGTATGTCGCAGGAGTGCCACATGCGACTTAGACCCTGACAAAGAAGCCCTTGAGAAACAGGTGAGGGAGCTTTGCAAACATAACCATAGCTTGTAATACCAAACATACGATTTGAGGTAGCAAATAATCAAGTATGTCGCAGGAGTGCCACATGCGACTTCGACCCCGACAAAGGAGCCCTAGAGAAACAGGTGAGTGAGCTTCGCAAACATAACCATAGCTTGCTATAACAAATATTCGATTTGAGGTAGCAAAAGGCAAGTATGCCGCAGGAGTGCCACATACGACTACGACCCTGACAAAGAAGCCCTTGAGAAAGAGGTGAGGGAGCTTCGCAAACATAACCATAGCTTGTTTTACCAAATGTACAAATTGAGGTAGCAAAATGGCAAGTATGCCGCGGGAGTGCCACTTGCGACTTCGACCCTGACAAAGAAGCCCTTGAGAAACAGGTGATGGAGCTTCGCAAACATAACCATAGCCCGCTGTACCAAATATAAGAATTGAGGTAGCAAATTGGCAAGTATGCCGAAGGAGTGCCACATACGACTACGACCCTGACAAAGAAGCTCTGAGAAACAGGTGAGGGAGCTTCGCAAACGTAACCATAGCTTGCAATACCAAATATACGATTTGAGGTAGCAAATAATTAAGTATGTTGCAGGAGTGCCACATGCGACTTAGACCCTGAAAAAGAAGCCCTTGAGAAACAGGTGAGGGAGTCTCGCAAACAAACCACAGCTTTTAATACCAAATATACGATTTGAGGTAGCAAATAATCAAGTATGTCGCAGGAGTGCCACATGCGACTTAGACCCTAACAAAGAAGCCCTTGAGAAACAGGTGAGGCAGCTTCGCAAATATAACCATAGCTTGCAATACCAAATATACGATTTGAGGTAGCAAATAATCAAGTATATCGCAGGAGTGCCGCATGCGACTTAGACCCTGACAAAGAAGCCCAGAGAAACAGGTGAGGGAGCTTCGCAAACATAACCATAGCTTGCTATACCAAATATACGAAATGAGGTAGCAAATAGGTAAGTATGCCGCAGGAGTGCCACATACGACTACGACTCTGACAAAGAAGCACTTGAGAAGCAGGTGATTCAGCGTCGCAAACATAAACATAGCTAGCTATACAAAATATAAGAAATGAGGTAGCAAAAAGGAAAGTATGCCGCAGGAGTACCACATGCGACTTTGACCCCGACAAAGAACGCCTAGAGAAACAGGTGAGGGAGGTTCGCAAACATAACCATAACTTGTAATACCAAATATACGATTTGAGGTAGCAAATAGGCAAGTATGCCGCAGGAGTGCCACATGCGACTTCGACCCTGACAATGAAGCCCTTGAGAAACAGGTGAGGGAGCTTCGCAAATATAACCATAGCTTGCAATACCAAATATACGATTTGAGATAGCAAATAATCAGGTATGTCACAGGAGTGCCACATGCGACTTAGACATCGACAAAGAAGCACTTGAGAAACAGGTGAGGGAGCTTCGCAAACATAACCATAGCTTGCATTACCACATATAAGATTTGAGGTAGCAAATAATCAAGTATGTCGCAGGAGTGCCACATGCGACTTAGACCCTGACAAAGAAGCCCTTGAGAAACAGGTGAGGGAGCTTCGCAGACATAACCATAGCTTGCTATACCAAATATACGATTTGAGGTAGCAAATATGCAAGTATACCGCAGGAGTGCCACATGCGACTTCGACCCTGACAAAGAAGCCCAGAGAAACAGGTGAGGGAGCTTCGCAAACATAACCATAGCTTGCTATACCAAATATACGAAATGAGGTAGCAAATAGGTAAGTATGCCGCAGGAGTGCCACATACGACTACGACTCTGACAAAGAAGCACTTGAGAAGCAGGTGATTCAGCGTCGCAAACATAAACATAGCTAGCTATACAAAATATAAGAAATGAGGTAGCAAAAAGGAAAGTATGCCGCAGGAGTACCACATGCGACTTTGACCCCGACAAAGAACGCCTAGAGAAACAGGTGAGGGAGGTTCGCAAACATAACCATAACTTGTAATACCAAATATACGATTTGAGGTAGCAAATAGGCAAGTATGCCGCAGGAGTGCCACATGCGACTTCGACCATGACAATGAAGCCCTTGAGAAACAGGTGAGGGAGCTTCGCAAATATAACCATAGCTTGCAATACCAAATATACGATTTGAGATAGCAAATAATCAGGTATGTCACAGGAGTGCCACATGCGACTTAGACATCGACAAAGAAGCACTTGAGAAACAGGTGAGGGAGCTTCGCAAACATAACCATAGCTTGCATTACCACATATAAGATTTGAGGTAGCAAATAATCAAGTATGTCGCAGGAGTGCCACATGCGACTTAGACCCTGACAAAGAAGCCCTTGATAAACAGGTGAGGGAGCTTCGCAGACATAACCATAGCTTGCTATACCAAATATACGATTTGAGGTAGCAAATATGCAAGTATACCGCAGGAGTGCCACATGCGACTTCGACCCTGACAAAGAAGCCCATGAGAAACAGGTGAGGGAGCTTCGCAAATAAACCATAGCTTGCAATACCAAATATGCGATTTGAGTTAGCAAATAATCAAGTATGTCGCAGGAGTACCACGTGCGACTTAGGCCCTGACAAAGAAGCCATTGAGGAACAGGTGAGTGAGCTTCGTAAACATAACCATAGCTTGCTATACGAAATATACGAATTGAGGTAGCAAAAAGGCAAGTATGCCGAAGGAGTGCCACATGCGATTTCGACCCTGACAATGAAGTCCTTGAGAAACAGGTGAGGGAGCTTCTCAAATATAACCATAGCTTGCAATACCAAATATACGATTTGAGGTAGCAAATAATCAAGTATGTCGCAGGAGTACCACTTGCGACTTTGACCCCACAAAGAAGCCCTTGAGAAACAGGTGAGTGAGCTTTGCAAACAAACCATATCTTGCTATACCAAATATACGAATTGAGGTAGCAAAAATGCAAGTATGCCGACGGAGTGCCACATGCGACTTCGACCCTGACAAAGAAGCCCTTGAGAAACAGGTGAGGGTGCTTCGCAAACAAACCATAGCTTGCATTACCAAATATACGATTTGAGGTAGAAAATAATCAAGTATGTCGCAGGAGTGCCACATGCGACTTAGACCCTGACAAAGAAGCCCTTGAGAAACAGGTGAGGGAGCTTTGCAAACATAACCATAGCTTGTAATACCAAACATACGATTTGAGGTAGCAAATAATCAAGTATGTCGCAGGAGTGCCACATGCGACTTCGACCCCGACAAAGGAGCCCTAGAGAAACAGGTGAGTGAGCTTCGCAAACATAACCATAGCTTGCTATAACAAATATTCGATTTGAGGTAGCAAAAGGCAAGTATGCCGCAGGAGTGCCACATACGACTACGACCCTGACAAAGAAGCCCTTGAGAAAGAGGTGAGGGAGCTTCGCAAATATAACCATAGCTTGTTTTACCAAATGTACAAATTGAGGTAGCAAAATGGCAAGTATGCCGCGGGAGTGCCACTTGCGACTTCGACCCTGACAAAGAAGCCCTTGAGAAACAGGTGATGGAGCTTCGCAAACATAACCATAGCCCGCTGTACCAAATATAAGAATTGAGGTAGCAAATTGGCAAGTATGCCGAAGGAGTGCCACATACGACTACGACCCTGACAAAGAAGCTCTGAGAAACAGGTGAGGGAGCTTCGCAAACGTAACCATAGCTTGCAATACCAAATATACGATTTGAGGTAGCAAATAATTAAGTATGTTGCAGGAGTGCCACATGCGACTTAGACCCTGAAAAAGAAGCCCTTGAGAAACAGGTGAGGGAGCCTCGCAAACAAACCACAGCTTTTAATACCAAATATACGATTTGAGGTAGCAAATAATCAAGTATGTCGCAGGAGTGCCACATGCGACTTAGACCCTAACAAAGAAGCCCTTGAGAAACAGGTGAGGCAGCTTCGCAAATATAACCATAGCTTGCAATACCAAATATACGATTTGAGGTAGCAAATAATCAAGTATATCGCAGGAGTGCCGCATGCGACTTAGACCCTGACAAAGAAGCCCCTGAGAAACAGGTGAGGGAGCTTCGCAAACATAACCATAGCTTGCAATACCAAATATAAGATTTGAGGTAGCAAATAGTCAAATATGTCGCAAGAGTGCCACATGCGACTTAGACCTTGACAAAGAGGCCCTTGAGAAACAGGTGAGGGAGCTTCGCAAACAAACCATAGCTTGCTATTCCAAATATACGATTTGAGGTAGCAAATATGCAGGTATGCCGCAGGAGTGCCATATACGACTACGACCCTGACAAAGAAGCCCAGAGAAACAGGTGAGGGAGCTTCGCAAACATAACCATAGCTTGCTACACCAAATATACGAAATGAGGTAGCAAATAGGTAAGTATGCCGCAGGAGTGCCACATACGACTACGACTCTGACAAAGAAGCACTTGAGAAACAGGTGATTGAGCGTCGCAAACATAAACATAGCTAGCTATACCAAATATAAGAAATGAGGTAGCAAAAAGGAAAGTATGCCGCAGGAGTACCGCATGCGACTTTGACCCCGACAAAGAAGGCCTAGAGAAACAGGTGAGGGAGCTTCGCAAACATAACCATAACTTGTAATACCAAATATACGATCTGAGGTAGCAAATAGGCAAGTATGCCGCAGGAGTGCCACATACGACTTAGACCCTGACAAAGAAGCCCTTGAGAAACAGGTGAGGGAGCTTCACAAACATAACCATAGCTTGCAATACCAAATATACGATTTGAGATAGCAAATAATCAAGTATGTCGCAGGAGTGCCACATGCGACTTCGACCCTGACAAAGAAGCCCTTGAGAAACAGGTGAGGGAGCTTCGCAAACCTAACCATAGCTTGCTATACCAAATATAAGATTTGAGGTAGCAAATAGTCAAATATGTCGCAGGAGTGCCACATGCGATTTCGACCCTGACAATGAAGTCCTTGAAAAACAGGTGAGGGAGCTTCTCAAATATAACCATAGCTTGCAATACCAAATATACGATTTGAGGTAGCAAATAATCAAGTATGTCGCAGGAGTACCACTTGCGACTTTGACCCCACAAAGAAGCCCTTGAGAAACAGGTGAGTGAGCTTCGCAAACAAACCATATCTTGCTATACCAAATATACGAATTGAGGTAGCAAAAATGCAAGTATGCGACGGAGTGCCACATGCGACTTCGACCCTGACAAAGAAGCCCTTGAGAAACAGGTGAGGGTGCTTCGCAAACAAACCATAGCTTGCATTACCAAATATACGATTTGAGGTAGAAAATAATCAAGTATGTCGCAGGAGTGCCACATGCGACTTAGACCCTGACAAAGAAGCCCTTGAGAAACAGGTGAGGGAGCTTTGCAAACATAACCATAGCTTGTAATACCAAACATACGATTTGAGGTAGCAAATAATCAAGTATGTCGCAGGAGTGCCACATGCGACTTCGACCCCGACAAAGGAGCCCTAGAGAAACAGGTGAGTGAGCTTCGCAAACATAACCATAGCTTGCTATAACAAATATTCGATTTGAGGTAGCAAAAGGCAAGTATGCCGCAGGAGTGCCACATACGACTACGACCCTGACAAAGAAGCCCTTGAGAAAGAGGTGAGGGAGCTTCGCAAACATAACCATAGCTTGTTTTACCAAATGTACAAATTGAGGTAGCAAAATGGCAAGTATGCCGCGGGAGTGCCACTTGCGACTTCGACCCTGACAAAGAAGCCCTTGAGAAACAGGTGATGGAGCTTCGCAAACATAACCATAGCCCGCTGTACCAAATATAAGAATTGAGGTAGCAAATTGGCAAGTATGCCGAAGGAGTGCCACATACGACTACGACCCTGACAAAGAAGCTCTGAGAAACAGGTGAGGGAGCTTCGCAAACGTAACCATAGCTTGCAATACCAAATATACGATTTGAGGTAGCAAATAATTAAGTATGTTGCAGGAGTGCCACATGCGACTTAGACCCTGAAAAAGAAGCCCTTGAGAAACAGGTGAGGGAGCCTCGCAAACAAACCACAGCTTTTAATACCAAATATACGATTTGAGGTAGCAAATAATCAAGTATGTCGCAGGAGTGCCACATGCGACTTAGACCCTAACAAAGAAGCCCTTGAGAAACAGGTGAGGCAGCTTCGCAAATATAACCATAGCTTGCAATACCAAATATACGATTTGAGGTAGCAAATAATCAAGTATATCGCAGGAGTGCCGCATGCGACTTAGACCCTGACAAAGAAGCCCCTGAGAAACAGGTGAGGGAGCTTCGCAAACATAACCATAGCTTGCAATACCAAATATAAGATTTGAGGTAGCAAATAGTCAAATATGTCGCAGGAGTGCCACATGCGACTTAGACCTTGACAAAGAGGCCCTTGAGAAACAGGTGAGGGAGCTTCGCAAACAAACCATAGCTTGCTATTCCAAATATACGATTTGAGGTAGCAAATATGCAGGTATGCCGCAGGAGTGCCATATACGACTACGACCCTGACAAAGAAGCCCAGAGAAACAGGTGAGGGAGCTTCGCAAACATAACCATAGCTTGCTACACCAAATATACGAAATGAGGTAGCAAATAGGTAAGTATGCCGCAGGAGTGCCACATACGACTACGACTCTGACAAAGAAGCACTTGAGAAACAGGTGATTGAGCGTCGCAAACATAAACATAGCTAGCTATACCAAATATAAGAAATGAGGTAGCAAAAAGGAAAGTATGCCGCAGGAGTACCGCATGCGACTTTGACCCCGACAAAGAAGGCCTAGAGAAACAGGTGAGGGAGCTTCGCAAACATAACCATAACTTGTAATACCAAATATACGATCTGAGGTAGCAAATAGGCAAGTATGCCGCAGGAGTGCCACATACGACTTAGACCCTGACAAAGAAGCCCTTGAGAAACAGGTGAGGGAGCTTCACAAACATAACCATAGCTTGCAATACCAAATATACGATTTGAGATAGCAAATAATCAAGTATGTCGCAGGAGTGCCACATGCGACTTCGACCCTGACAAAGAAGCCCTTGAGAAACAGGTGAGGGAGCTTCGCAAACCTAACCATAGCTTGCTATACCAAATATAAGATTTGAGGTAGCAAATAGTCAAATATGTCGCAGGAGTGCCACATGCGATTTCGACCCTGACAATGAAGTCCTTGAAAAACAGGTGAGGGAGCTTCTCAAATATAACCATAGCTTGCAATACCAAATATACGATTTGAGGTAGCAAATAATCAAGTATGTCGCAGGAGTACCACTTGCGACTTTGACCCCACAAAGAAGCCCTTGAGAAACAGGTGAGTGAGCTTCGCAAACAAACCATATCTTGCTATACCAAATATACGAATTGAGGTAGCAAAAATGCAAGTATGCCGACGGAGTGCCACATGCGACTTCGACCCTGACAAAGAAGCCCTTGAGAAACAGGTGAGGGTGCTTCGCAAACAAACCATAGCTTGCAATACCAAATATACGATTTGAGGTAGAAAATATGCAAGCATGCCGCAGGAGTGCCCCATGCCACTTAGATCCTGACAAAGAAGCCCTTGAGAAACAGGTGAGGGAGCTTCGCAAATATATCCATAGCTTGCAATATCAAATATACGATTTGATATAGCAAATAATCAAGTATGTCGCAGGAGTACCACATGCGACTTCGACCCCGACAAAGGAGCCCCAGAGAAACAGGTGAGTGAGCTTCGCAAACATAACCATAGCTTGCTATAACAAATATACGATTTGAGGTAGCAAAAAGGCAAGTATGCCGCAGGAGTGCCACATACGACTACGACCCTGACAAAGAAGCCCTTGAGAAAGAGGTGAGGGAGCTTCGCAAACATAACCATAGCTTGTTTTACCAAATGTACGAATTGAGGTAGCAAAATGGCAAGTATGCCGCGGGAGTGCCACTTGCGACTTCGACCCTGACAAAGAAGCCCTTGAGAAACAGGTCATGGAGCTTCGCAAACATAACCATAGCCCGCTGTACCAAATATAAGAATTGAGGTAGCAAATTGGCAAGTATGCCGAAGGAGTGCCACATACGACTACGACCCTGACAAAGAAGCTCTGAGAAACAGGTGAGGGAGCTTCGCAAACATAACCATAGCTTGCAATACCAAATATACGATTTGAGGTAGCAAATAATCAAGTATGTTGCAGGAGTGCCACATGCGACTTAGACCCTGAAAAAGAAGCCCTTGAGAAACAGGTGAGGGAGCTTCGCAAACAAACCACAGCTTTTAATACCAAATATACGATTTGAGGTAGCAAATAATCAAGTATGTCGCAGGAGTGCCACATGCGACTTAGACCCTGAAAAAGAAGCCCTTGAGAAACAGGTGAGGGAGCTTCGCAAACATAACCATAGCTTGCAATACCAAATATAAGATTTGAGGTTGCAAGTAGTCAAATATGTCGCAGGAGTGCCACATGCGACTTAGACCTTGACAAAGAAGCCCTTGAGAAACAGGTGAGAGAGCTTCGCAAACAAACCATAGCTTGCTATTCCAAATATACGATTTGAGTTAGCAAATATGCAGGTATGCCGCAGGAATGCCACATACGACTACGACCCTGACAAAGAAGCCCAGAGAAACAGGTGAGGGAGCTTCGCAAACATAACCATAGCTTGCTATACCAAATATACGAAATGAGGTAGCAAATAGGTAAGTATGCCGCAGGAGTGCCACATACGACTACGACTCTGACAAAGAAGCACTTGAGAAGCAGGTGATTCAGCGTCGCAAACATAAACATAGCTAGCTATACAAAATATAAGAAATGAGGTAGCAAAAAGGAAAGTATGCCGCAGGAGTACCACATGCGACTTTGACCCCGACAAAGAAGGCCTAGAGAAACAGGTGAGGGAGGTTCGCAAACATAACCATAACTTGTAATACCAAATATACGATTTGAGGTAGCAAATAGGCAAGTATGCCGCAGGAGTGCCACATACGACTACGACCCTGACAAAGAAGCTCTTGAGAAACAGGTGAGGGAGCTTCGCAAACATAACCATAGCTTGCTATACGAAATATACGAATTGAGGTAGCAAAAAGGCAAGTATGCCGCAAGAGTGCCACATGCGACTTCGACCCTGACAATGAAGCCCTTGAGAAACAGGTGAGGGAGCTTCGCAAATATAACCATAGCTTGCAATACCAAATATACGATTTGAGATAGCAAATAATCAGGTATGTCACAGGAGTGCCACATGCGACTTAGACATCGACAAAGAAGCACTTGAGAAACAGGTGAGGGAGCTTCGCAAACATAACCATAGCTTGCATTACCACATATAAGATTTGAGGTAGCAAATAATCAAGTATGTCGCAGGAGTGCCACATGCGACTTAGACCCTGACAAAGAAGCCCTTGAGAAACAGGTGAGGGAGCTTCGCAGACATAACCATAGCTTGCTATACCAAATATACGATTTGAGGTAGCAAATATGCAAGTATACCGCAGGAGTGCCACATGCGACTTCGACCCTGACAAAGAAGCCCATGAGAAACAGGTGAGGGAGCTTCGCAAATAAACCATAGCTTGCAATACCAAATATGCGATTTGAGTTAGCAAATAATCAAGTATGTCGCAGGAGTACCACGTGCGACTTAGGCCCTGACAAAGAAGCCATTGAGGAACAGGTGAGTGAGCTTCGTAAACATAACCATAGCTTGCTATACGAAATATACGAATTGAGGTAGCAAAAAGGCAAGTATGCCGAAGGAGTGCCACATGCGATTTCGACCCTGACAATGAAGTCCTTGAGAAACAGGTGAGGGAGCTTCTCAAATATAACCATAGCTTGCAATACCAAATATACGATTTGAGGTAGCAAATAATCAAGTATGTCGCAGGAGTACCACTTGCGACTTTGACCCCACAAAGAAGCCCTTGAGAAACAGGTGAGTGAGCTTTGCAAACAAACCATATCTTGCTATACCAAATATACGAATTGAGGTAGCAAAAATGCAAGTATGCCGACGGAGTGCCACATGCGACTTCGACCCTGACAAAGAAGCCCTTGAGAAACAGGTGAGGGTGCTTCGCAAACAAACCATAGCTTGCATTACCAAATATACGATTTGAGGTAGAAAATAATCAAGTATGTCGCAGGAGTGCCACATGCGACTTAGACCCTGACAAAGAAGCCCTTGAGAAACAGGTGAGGGAGCTTTGCAAACATAACCATAGCTTGTAATACCAAACATACGATTTGAGGTAGCAAATAATCAAGTATGTCGCAGGAGTGCCACATGCGACTTCGACCCCGACAAAGGAGCCCTAGAGAAACAGGTGAGTGAGCTTCGCAAACATAACCATAGCTTGCTATAAGAAATATACGATTTGAGGTAGCAAAAGGCAAGTATGCCGCAGGAGTGCCACATACGACTACGACCCTGACAAAGAAGCCCTTGAGAAAGAGGTGAGGGAGCTTCGCAAACATAACCATAGCTTGTTTTACCAAATGTACAAATTGAGGTAGCAAAATGGCAAGTATGCCGCGGGAGTGCCACTTGCGACTTCGACCCTGACAAAGAAGCCCTTGAGAAACAGGTGATGGAGCTTCGCAAACATAACCATAGCCCGCTGTACCAAATATAAGAATTGAGGTAGCAAATTGGCAAGTATGCCGAAGGAGTGCCACATACGACTACGACCCTGACAAAGAAGCTCTGAGAAACAGGTGAGGGAGCTTCGCAAACGTAACCATAGCTTGCAATACCAAATATACGATTTGAGGTAGCAAATAATTAAGTATGTTGCAGGAGTGCCACATGCGACTTAGACCCTGAAAAAGAAGCCCTTGAGAAACAGGTGAGGGAGCCTCGCAAACAAACCACAGCTTTTAATACCAAATATACGATTTGAGGTAGCAAATAATCAAGTATGTCGCAGGAGTGCCACATGCGACTTAGACCCTAACAAAGAAGCCCTTGAGAAACAGGTGAGGCAGCTTCGCAAATATAACCATAGCTTGCAATACCAAATATACGATTTGAGGTAGCAAATAATCAAGTATATCGCAGGAGTGCCGCATGCGACTTAGACCCTGACAAAGAAGCCCCTGAGAAACAGGTGAGGGAGCTTCGCAAACATAACCATAGCTTGCAATACCAAATATAAGATTTGAGGTAGCAAATAGTCAAATATGTCGCAGGAGTGCCACATGCGACTTAGACCTTGACAAAGAGGCCCTTGAGAAACAGGTGAGGGAGCTTCGCAAACAAACCATAGCTTGCTATTCCAAATATACGATTTGAGGTAGCAAATATGCAGGTATGCCGCAGGAGTGCCACATACGACTACGACCCTGACAAAGAAGCCCAGACAAACAGGTGAGGGAGCTTCGCAAACATAACCATAGCTTGCTATACCAAATATACGAAATGAGGTAGCAAATAGGTAAGTATGCCGCAGGAGTGCCACATACGACTACGACTCTGACAAAGAAGCACTTGAGAAACAGGTGATTGAGCGTCGCAAACATAAACATAGCTAGCTATACCAAATATAAGAAATGAGGTAGCAAAAAGGAAAGTATGCCGCAGGAGTACCGCATGCGACTTTGACCCCGACAAAGAAGGCCTAGAGAAACAGGTGAGGGAGCTTCGCAAACATAACCATAACTTGTAATACCAAATATACGATCTGAGGTAGCAAATAGGCAAGTATGCCGCAGGAGTGCCACATACGACTTAGACCCTGACAAAGAAGCCCTTGAGAAACAGGTGAGGGAGCTTCACAAACATAACCATAGCTTGCAATACCAAATATACGATTTGAGATAGCAAATAATCAAGTATGTCGCAGGAGTGCCACATGCGACTTCGACCCTGACAAAGAAGCCCTTGAGAAACAGGTGAGGGAGCTTCGCAAACCTAACCATAGCTTGCTATACCAAATATAAGATTTGAGGTAGCAAATAGTCAAATATGTCGCAGGAGTGCCACATGCGATTTCGACCCTGACAATGAAGTCCTTGAAAAACAGGTGAGGGAGCTTCTCAAAGATAACCATAGCTTGCAATACCAAATATACGATTTGAGGTAGCAAATAATCAAGTATGTCGCAGGAGTACCACTTGCGACTTTGACCCCACAAAGAAGCCCTTGAGAAACAGGTGAGTGAGCTTCGCAAACAAACCATATCTTGCTATACCAAATATACGAATTGAGGTAGCAAAAATGCAAGTATGCCGACGGAGTGCCACATGCGACTTCGGCCCTGACAAAGACGCCCTTGAGAAACAGGTGAGGGTGCTTCGCAAACAAACCATAGCTTGCAATACCAAATATACGATTTGAGGTAGAAAATAATCAAGTATGTCGCAGGAGTGCCACATGCGACTTAGACCCTGACAAAAAAGCCCTTGAGAAACAGGAGAGGGAGCTTTGCAAACATAACCATAGCTTGTAATACCAAACATAAGATTTGAGGTAGCAAATAATCAAGTATGTCGCAGGAGTGCCACATGAGACTTAGACCCTGACAAAGAAGCCCTTGAGAAACAGGTGAGAGAGTTTGCAAACATAACCATAGCTTGCAATACCAAATATACGATTTGAGGTAGCAAATAATCAAGTATGTCGCAGGAGTGCCACATGCGACTTAGACCCTGACAAAGAAGCCCTTGAGAAACAAGTGAGGGAGCTTCGCGAATATAACCATAGCTTGAAATACTAAATATACGATTTGAGGTAGAAAATATGCACGTATGCCGCAGGAGTGCCCCATGCCACTTAGATCCTGACAAAGAAGCCCTTGAGAAACAGGTGAGGGAGCTTCGCAAATATAACCATAGCTTGCAATACCAAATATACGATTTGATTTAGCAAATAATCAAGTATGTCGCAGGAGTACCACATGCGACTTCGACCCCGACAAAGGAGCCCTAGAGAAACAGGTGAGTGAGCTTCGCAAACATAACCACAGCTTGCTATACCAAATATACGATTTGAGGTAGCAAATATGCAAGTATACCGCAGGAGTGCCACATGCGACTTCGACCCTGACAAAGAAGCCCATGAGAAACAGGTGAGGGAGCTTCGCAAATAAACCATAGCTTGCAATACCAAATATGCGATTTGAGTTAGCAAATAATCAAGTATGTCGCAGGAGTACCACGTGCGACTTAGGCCCTGACAAAGAAGCCATTGAGGAACAGGTGAGTGAGCTTCGTAAACATAACCATAGCTTGCTATACGAAATATACGAATTGAGGTAGCAAAAAGGCAAGTATGCCGAAGGAGTGCCACATGCGATTTCGACCCTGACAATGAAGTCCTTGAGAAACAGGTGAGGGAGCTTCTCAAATATAACCATAGCTTGCAATACCAAATATACGATTTGAGGTAGCAAATAATCAAGTATGTCGCAGGAGTACCACTTGCGACTTTGACCCCACAAAGAAGCCCTTGAGAAACAGGTGAGTGAGCTTTGCAAACAAACCATATCTTGCTATACCAAATATACGAATTGAGGTAGCAAAAATGCAAGTATGCCGACGGAGTGCCACATGCGACTTCGACCCTGACAAAGAAGCCCTTGAGAAACAGGTGAGGGTGCTTCGCAAACAAACCATAGCTTGCATTACCAAATATACGATTTGAGGTAGAAAATAATCAAGTATGTCGCAGGAGTGCCACATGCGACTTAGACCCTGACAAAGAAGCCCTTGAGAAACAGGTGAGGGAGCTTTGCAAACATAACCATAGCTTGTAATACCAAACATACGATTTGAGGTAGCAAATAATCAAGTATGTCGCAGGAGTGCCACATGCGACTTCGACCCCGACAAAGGAGCCCTAGAGAAACAGGTGAGTGAGCTTCGCAAACATAACCATAGCTTGCTATAAGAAATATACGATTTGAGGTAGCAAAAGGCAAGTATGCCGCAGGAGTGCCACATACGACTACGACCCTGACAAAGAAGCCCTTGAGAAAGAGGTGAGGGAGCTTCGCAAACATAACCATAGCTTGTTTTACCAAATGTACAAATTGAGGTAGCAAAATGGCAAGTATGCCGCGGGAGTGCCACTTGCGACTTCGACCCTGACAAAGAAGCCCTTGAGAAACAGGTGATGGAGCTTCGCAAACATAACCATAGCCCGCTGTACCAAATATAAGAATTGAGGTAGCAAATTGGCAAGTATGCCGAAGGAGTGCCACATACGACTACGACCCTGACAAAGAAGCTCTGAGAAACAGGTGAGGGAGCTTCGCAAACGTAACCATAGCTTGCAATACCAAATATACGATTTGAGGTAGCAAATAATTAAGTATGTTGCAGGAGTGCCACATGCGACTTAGACCCTGAAAAAGAAGCCCTTGAGAAACAGGTGAGGGAGCCTCGCAAACAAACCACAGCTTTTAATACCAAATATACGATTTGAGGTAGCAAATAATCAAGTATGTCGCAGGAGTGCCACATGCGACTTAGACCCTAACAAAGAAGCCCTTGAGAAACAGGTGAGGCAGCTTCGCAAATATAACCATAGCTTGCAATACCAAATATACGATTTGAGGTAGCAAATAATCAAGTATATCGCAGGAGTGCCGCATGCGACTTAGACCCTGACAAAGAAGCCCCTGAGAAACAGGTGAGGGAGCTTCGCAAACATAACCATAGCTTGCAATACCAAATATAAGATTTGAGGTAGCAAATAGTCAAATATGTCGCAGGAGTGCCACATGCGACTTAGACCTTGACAAAGAGGCCCTTGAGAAACAGGTGAGGGAGCTTCGCAAACAAACCATAGCTTGCTATTCCAAATATACGATTTGAGGTAGCAAATATGCAGGTATGCCGCAGGAGTGCCATATACGACTACGACCCTGACAAAGAAGCCCAGACAAACAGGTGAGGGAGCTTCGCAAACATAACCATAGCTTGCTATACCAAATATACGAAATGAGGTAGCAAATAGGTAAGTATGCCGCAGGAGTGCCACATACGACTACGACTCTGACAAAGAAGCACTTGAGAAACAGGTGATTGAGCGTCGCAAACATAAACATAGCTAGCTATACCAAATATAAGAAATGAGGTAGCAAAAAGGAAAGTATGCCGCAGGAGTACCGCATGCGACTTTGACCCCGACAAAGAAGGCCTAGAGAAACAGGTGAGGGAGCTTCGCAAACATAACCATAACTTGTAATACCAAATATACGATCTGAGGTAGCAAATAGGCAAGTATGCCGCAGGAGTGCCACATACGACTTAGACCCTGACAAAGAAGCCCTTGAGAAACAGGTGAGGGAGCTTCACAAACATAACCATAGCTTGCAATACCAAATATACGATTTGAGATAGCAAATAATCAAGTATGTCGCAGGAGTGCCACATGCGACTTCGACCCTGACAAAGAAGCCCTTGAGAAACAGGTGAGGGAGCTTCGCAAACCTAACCATAGCTTGCTATACCAAATATAAGATTTGAGGTAGCAAATAGTCAAATATGTCGCAGGAGTGCCACATGCGATTTCGACCCTGACAATGAAGTCCTTGAAAAACAGGTGAGGGAGCTTCTCAAATATAACCATAGCTTGCAATACCAAATATACGATTTGAGGTAGCAAATAATCAAGTATGTCGCAGGAGTACCACTTGCGACTTTGACCCCACAAAGAAGCCCTTGAGAAACAGGTGAGTGAGCTTCGCAAACAAACCATATCTTGCTATACCAAATATACGAATTGAGGTAGCAAAAATGCAAGTATGCCGACGGAGTGCCACATGCGACTTCGGCCCTGACAAAGAAGCCCTTGAGAAACAGGTGAGGGTGCTTCGCAAACAAACCATAGCTTGCAATACCAAATATACGATTTGAGGTAGAAAATAATCAAGTATGTCGCAGGAGTGCCACATGCGACTTAGACCCTGACAAAAAAGCCCTTGAGAAACAGGAGAGGGAGCTTTGCAAACATAACCATAGCTTGTAATACCAAACATAAGATTTGAGGTAGCAAATAATCAAGTATGTCGCAGGAGTGCCACATGAGACTTAGACCCTGACAAAGAAGCCCTTGAGAAACAGGTGAGAGAGTTTGCAAACATAACCATAGCTTGCAATACCAAATATACGATTTGAGGTGGCAAATAATCAAGTATGTCGCAGGAGTGCCACATGCGACTTAGACCCTGACAAAGAAGCCCTTGAGAAACAAGTGAGGGAGCTTCGCGAATATAACCATAGCTTGAAATACTAAATATACGATTTGAGGTAGAAAATATGCACGTATGCCGCAGGAGTGCCCCATGCCACTTAGATCCTGACAAAGAAGCCCTTGAGAAACAGGTGAGGGAGCTTCGCAAATATAACCATAGCTTGCAATACCAAATATACGATTTGATTTAGCAAATAATCAAGTATGTCGCAGGAGTACCACATGCGACTTCGACCCCGACAAAGGAGCCCTAGAGAAACAGGTGAGTGAGCTTCGCAAACATAACCACAGCTTGCTATAACAAATATAAGATTTGAGGTAGCAAAAAGGCAAGTATGCCGCAGGAGTGCCACATACGACTACGACCCTGACAAAGAAGCCCTTGAGAAAGAGGTGAGGGAGCTTCGCAAACATAACCATAGCTTGTTTTACCAAATGTACGAATTGAGGTAGCAAAATGGCAAGTATGCCGCGGGAGTACCACTTTCGACTTCGACCCTGACAAAGAAGCCCTTGAGAAACAGGTGATGGAGCTTCGCAAACATAACCATAGCCCGCTGTACCAAATATAAGAATTGAGGTAGCAAATTGGCAAGTATGCCGAAGGAGTGCCACATACGACTACGACCCTGACAAAGAAGCTCTGAGAAACAGGTGAGGGAGCTTCGCAAACATAACCATAGCTTGCAATACCAAATATACGATTTGAGGTAGCAAATAATCAAGTATGTTGCAGGAGTGCCACATGCGACTTAGACCCTGAAAAAGAAGCCCTTGAGAAACAGGTGAGGGAGCTTCGCAAACAAACCACAGCTTTTAATACCAAATATACGATTTGAGGTAGCAAATAATCAAGTATGTCGCAGGAGTGCCACATGCGACTTAGACCCTAACAAAGAAGCTCTTGAGAAACAGGTGAGGCAGCTTCGCAAATATAACTATAGCTTGCAATACCAAATATACGATTTGAGGTAGCAAATAATCAAGTATGTCGCAGGAGTGCCGAATGCGACTTAGACCCTGACAAAGAAGCCCCTGAGAAACAGGTGAGGGAGCTTCGCAAACAAACCATAGCTTGCTATTCCAAATATACGATTTGAGGTAGCAAATATGCAGGTATGCCGCAGGAGTGCCACATACGACTACGACCCTGACAAAGAAGCCCACAGAAACAGGTGAGGGAGCTTCGCAAACATAACCATAGCTTGTAATACCAAACATACGATTTGAGGTAGCAAATAATCAAGTATGTCGCAGGAGTGCCACATGCGACTTAGACCCTGACAAAGAAGCCCTTGAGAAACAGGTGAGAGAGTTTGCAAACATAACCATAGCTTGCAATACCAAATATACGATTTGAGGTAGCAAATAATCAAGTATGTCGCAGGAGTGCCACATGCGACTTAGACCCTGACAAAGAAGCCCTTGAGAAACAGGTGAGGGAGCTTCGCGAATATAACCATAGCTTGAAATACTAAATATACGATTTAAGGTAGAAAATATGCAAGTATGCCGCAGGAGTGCTCCATGCCACTTAGATCCTGACAAAGAAGCCCTTGAGAAACAGGTGAGGGAGCTTCGCAAATATAACCATAGCTTGCAATACCAAATATACGATTTGATTTAGCAAATAATCAAGTATGTCGCAGGAGTACCACATGCGACTTCGACCCCGACAAAGGAGCCCTAGAGAAACAGGTGAGTGAGCTTCGCAAACATAACCATAGCTTGCTATAACAAATATACGATTTGAGGTAGCAAAAAGGCAAGTATGCCGCAGGAGTGCCACATACGACTACGACCCTGACAAAGAAGCCCTTGAGAAAGAGGTGAGGGAGCTTCGCAAACACAACCATAGCTTGTTTTACCAAATGTACGAATTGAGGTAGCAAAATGGCAAGTATGCCGCGGGAGTGCCACTTGCGACTTCGACCCTGACAAAGAAGCCCTTGAGAAACAGGTGATGGAGCTTCGCAAACATAACCATAGCCCGCTGTACCAAATATAAGAATTGAGGTAGCAAATTGGCAAGTATGCCGAAGGAGTGCCACATACGACTACGACCCTGACAAAGAAGCTCTGAGAAACAGGTGAGGGAGCTTCGCAAACATAACCATAGCTTGCAATACCAAATATACGATTTGAGGTAGCAAATAATCAAGTATGCCGCAGGAGTGCCACATACGACTACGACCCTGACAAAGAAGCCCTTGAGAAAGAGGTGAGGGAGCTTCGCAAACACAACCATAGCTTGTTTTACCAAATGTAAGAATTGAGGTAGCAAAATGGCAAGTATGCCGCGGGAGTGCCACTTGCGACTTCGACCCTGACAAAGAAGCCCTTGAGAAACAGGTGATGGAGCTTCGCAAACATAACCATAGCCCGCTGTACCAAATATAAGAATTGAGGTAGCAAATTGGCAAGTATGCCGAAGGAGTGCCACATACGACTACGACCCTGACAAAGAAGCTCTGAGAAACAGGTGAGGGAGCTTCGCAAACATAACCATAGCTTGCAATACCAAATATACGATTTGAGGTAGCAAATAATCAAGTATGTTGCAGGAGTGTCACATGCGACTTAGACCCTGAAAAAGAAGCCCTTGAGAAACAGGTGAGGGAGCTTCGCAAACAAACCACAGCTTTTAATACCAAATATACGATTTGAGGTAGCAAATAATCAAGTATGTCGCAGGAGTGCCACATGCGACTTAGACCCTAACAAAGAAGCCCTTGAGAAACAGGTGAGGCAGCTTCGCAAATATAACCATAGCTTGCAATACAAAATATACGATTTGAGGTAGCAAATAATCAAGTATGTCGCAGGAGTGCCGCATGCGACTTAGACCCTGACAAAGAAGCCCCTGAGAAACAGGTGAGGGAGCTTCGCAAACATAACTATAGCTTGCAATACCAAATATAAGATTTGAGGTAGCAAATAGTCAAATATGTCGCAGGAGTGCCACATGCGACTTAGACCTCGACAAAGAAGCCCTTGAGAAACAGGTGAGGGAGCTTCGCAAACAAACCATAGCTTGCTATTCTAAATATACGATTTGAGGTAGCAAATATGCAGGTATGCCGCAGGAGTGCCACATACGACTACGACCCTGACAAAGAAGCCCAGAGAAACAGGTGAGGGAGCTTCGCAAACATAACCATAGCTTGCTATACCAAATATACGAAATGAGGTAGCAAATAGGTAAGTATGCCGCAGGAGTGCCACATACGACTACGACTCTGACAAAGAAGCACTTGAGAAACAGGTGATTGAGCGTCGCAAACATAAACATAGCTAGCTATACCAAATATAAGAAATGAGGTAGCAAAAAGGAAAGTATGCCGCAGGAGTACCACATGCGACTTTGACCCCGACAAAGAAGGCCTAGAGAAACAGGTGAGGGAGCTTCGGAAACATAACCATAACTTGTAATACCAAATATACGATTTGAGGTAGCAAATAGGCAAGTATGCCGCAGGAGTGCCACATACGACTACGACCCGGACAAAGAAGCTCTTGAGATACAGCTGAGGGAGCTTCGCAAACATAACCATAGCTTGCTATACGAAATATACGAATTGAGGTAGCAAAAAGGCAAGTATGCCGCAAGAGTGCCACATGCGACTTCGACCCTGACAATGAAGCCCTTGAGAAACAGGTGAGGGAGCTTCGCAAATATAACCATAGCTTGCAATACCAAATATACGATTTGAGATAGCACATAATCCAGTATGTCGCAGGAGTGCCACATGCGACTTAGACATTGACAAAGAAGCCCTTGAGAAACAGGTGAGGGAGCTTCGCAAATATAACCATAGCGTGCAATACCAAATATACGATTTGAGGTAGCAAATAATCACGTATGTCGCAGGAGTACCGCGTGCGACTTTGACCCCGACAAAGAAGCCCTTGAGAAACAAGTGAGGGAGCTTCGCAAATATAACCATAGCTTGCAATACCAAATATACGATTTGATTCAGCATATAATTAAGTATGTCGCAGGAGTACCACATGCGACTTCGACCCCGACAAAGAAGCCCTTGAGAAACAGGTGAGGGAGCTTCGCAAACATAACCATCGCTTGTTATACCAAATGTACGAATTGAGGTAGCAAAAAGGCAAGTATGCCGCGGGAGTGCCACATGCGACTTCGACCCTGACAAAGAAGCCCTTGAGAAACAGGTGATGGAGCTTCGTCAACATAACCATAGCTCGCTGTACCAAATATAAGAATTGAGGTAGCAAATAGGCAAGTATGCCGCGGGAGTGCCACATGCGACTTCGACCCTGACAAAGAAGCCCTTAAGAAACAGGTGATGGAGCTTCGCAAACATAACCATAGCCCGCTGTACCAAATATAAGAATTGAGGTAGCAAATTGGCAAGTATGCCGAAGGAGTGCCACATACGACTACGACCCTGACAAAGACGCCCTGAGAAACAGGTGAGGGAGCTTCGCAAACATAACCATAGCTTGCTATACCAAATATACGAAATGAGGTAGCAAATAGGCAAGTATGCCGCAGGAGTGCCTCATACGACTACGACCCTGACAAAGAAGCACTTGAGAAACAGGTGATTGAGCCTCGCAAACATAAACATAGCTAGCTATACCAAATATTAGAAATGAAGTAGAAAAGAGGAAAGTATGCCGCAGGAGTACCACATGCGACTTTGACCCCGACAAAGAAGGCCTAGAGAAACAGGCGAGGGAGCTTCGCAAACATAACCATAGCTTGTAATACCAAATATACGATTTGAGGTAGCAAATAGGCAAGTATGCCGCAGGAGTGCCACATACGACTACGACCCTGACAAAGAAGCCCTTGAGAAACAGGTGAGGGAGCTTCGCAAACATAACCATAGCTTGCTATACGAAATATACGAATTGAGGTAGCAAAAAGGCAAGTATGCCGCAGGAGTGCCACATGCGACTTAGACCCTGACAATGAAGCCCTTGAGAAACATGTGAGGGAGCTTCGCAAATATAGTCATAGCTTGCAATACCAAATATACGATTTGAGGTAGCAAATAATCAAGTATGTCGCAGGAGTACCTCATGCGACTTTGACCCCGACAAAGAAGCCCTTGAGAAACAGGTGAGGGAGCTTCGCAAACAAACCATATCTTGCAATACCAAATATACGATTTGAGGTAGCAAATAATCAAGTATGTCGCAGGAGTACCACATGCGACTTAGACCCTGACAAAGATGCCCTTGAGAAACAGGTGAGGGAGCTTCGCAAACATAACCATAGCTTGCAACACCAAATATACGATTTGAGGTAGAAAATAATCAAGTATGTCGCAGGAGTGCCACATGCGACTTAGACCCTGACAAAGAAGCCCTTGAGAAACAGGTGAGGCAGCTTTGCAAACATAACCATAGCTTGCAATACCAAACATACGATTTGAGGTAGCAAATAATCAAGTATGTCGCAGGAGTGCCACATGCGACTTAGACCCTGACAAAGAAGCCCTTGAGAAACAGGTGTGAGAGCTTCGCAAACATAACCATAGCTTGCAATACCAAATATACGATTTGAGGTAGCAAATAATCAAGTATGTCGCAGGAGTGCCACATGCGACTTAGACCCTGACAAAGAAGCCCTTGAGAAACAGGTGAGGGAGCTTCGCAAACAAACCATAGCTTGCAATACCAAATATACGATTTGAGGTAGCAAATAATCAAGTATGTCGCAGGAGTGCCACATGCGACTTAGACCCTGACAAAGAAGCCCTTGAGAAACAGGTGAGGGAGCTTCGCAAACATAACCATAGCTTGCAATACCAAATATAAGATTTGAGGTAGCAAATAATCAAGTATGTCGCAGGAGTGCCACATACGACTTAGACCCTGACAAAGAAGCCCTTGAGAAACAGGTGAGGGAGCTTCACAAACATAACCATAGCTTGCAATACCAAATATACGATTTGAGATAGCAAATAATCAAGTATGTCGCAGGAGTGCCACATGCGACTTAGACCCTGAAAAAGAAGCCCTTGAGAAACAGGTGAGGGAGCTTCGCAAATATAACCATAGCTTGCAATACCAAGTATACGATTTGAGGTAGCAAATAATCAAGTATGTCGCAGGAGTACCACGTGCGACTTTGACCCCGACAAAGAAGCCCTTGAGAAACAAGTGAGGGAGCTTCGCAAATATAACCATAACTTGCAATACCAAATATACGATTTGATTTAGCAAATAATCAAGTATGTCGCAGGAGTACCACATGCGACTTCGACCCTGACAAAGAAGCCCTTGAGAAACAGGTGAGGGAGCTTCGCAAACATAACCATAGCCTGTTATACCAAATGTACGAATTGAGGTAGCAAAAAGGCAAGTATGCCGAAGGAGTGCCACTTACGACTACGACCCTGACAAAGAAGCCCTGAGAAACAGGTGAGGGAGCTTCGCAAACATAACCATAGCTTGCAATACCAAATATACGATTTGAGGTAGCAAATAATCAAGTATGTTGCAGGAGTGCCACATGCGACTACGACCCTGACAAAGAAGCCCTTGAGAAACAGGTGAGGGAGCTTCGCAAACATAACCATAGCTTGCTATACGAAATATACGAATTGAGGTAGCAAAAAGGCAAGTATGCCGCAGGAGTGCCACATGCGACTTCGACCCTGACAATGAAGCCCTTGAGAAACATGTGAGGGAGCTTCGCAAATATAGCCATAGCTTGCAATACCAAATATACGATTTGAGGTAGCAAATAATCAAGTATGTCGCAGGAGTACCTCATGCGACTTTGACCCCGACAAAGAAGCCCTTGAGAAACAGGTGAGGGAGCTTCGCAAACAAACCATATCTTGCAATACCAAATATACGATTTGAGGTAGCAAATAATCAAGTATGTCGCAGGAGTACCACATGCGACTTAGACCCTGACAAAGATGCCCTTGAGAAACAGGTGAGGGAGCTTCGCAAACATAACCATAGCTTGCAACACCAAATATACGATTTGAGGTAGAAAATAATCAAGTATGTCGCAGGAGTGCCACATGCGACTTAGACCCTGACAAAGAAGCCCTTGAGAAACAGGTGAGGCAGCTTTGCAAACATAACCATAGCTTGCAATACCAAACATACGATTTGAGGTAGCAAATAATCAAGTATGTCGCAGGAGTGCCACATGCGACTTAGACCCTGACAAAGAAGCCCTTGAGAAACAGGTGAGGGAGCTTCGCAAACATAACCATAGCTTGCAATACCAAATATAAGATTTGAGGTAGCAAATAATCAAGTATGTCGCAGGAGTGCCACATACGACTTAGACCCTGACAAAGAAGCCCTTGAGAAACAGGTGAGGGAGCTTCACAAACATAACCATAGCTTGCAATACCAAATATACGATTTGAGATAGCAAATAATCAAGTATGTCGCAGGAGTGCCACATGCGACTTAGACCCTGAAAAAGAAGCCCTTGAGAAACAGGTGAGGGAGCTTCGCAAATATAACCATAGCTTGCAATACCAAATATACGAAATGAGGTAGCAAATAGGTAAGTATGCCGCAGGAGTGCCACATACGACTACGACTCTGACAAAGAAGCACTTGAGAAACAGGTGATTGAGCGTCGCAAACATAAACATAGCTAGCTATACCAAATATAAGAAATGAGGTAGCAAAAAGGAAAGTATGCCGCAGGAGTGCCACATGCGACTTCGACACTGACAAAGGAGCCCTTGAGAAAGAGGTGAGGGAGCTTCGCAAACACAACCATAGCTTGTTTTACCAAATGTACGAATTGAGGTTGCAAAATGGCAAGTATGCCGCGGGAGTGCCACTTGCGACTTCGACCCTGACAAAGAAGCCCTTGAGAAACAGGTGACGGAGCTTCGCAAACATAACCATAGCCCGCTGTACCAAATATAAGAATTGAGGTAGCAAATTGGCAAGTATGCCGAAGGAGTGCCACATACGACTACGACCCTGACAAAGAAGCTCTGAGAAACAGGTGAGGGAGCTTCGCAATCATAACCATAGCTTGCAATACCAAATATACGATTTGAGGTAGCAAATAATCAAGTATGTCGCAGGAGTGCCACATGCGACTTAGACATTGACAAAGAAGCCCTTGAGAAACAGGTGAGGGAGCTTCGCAAACAAACCATATCTTGCAATACCAAATATACGATTTGAGGTAGCAAATAATCAAGTATGTCGCAGGAGTACCACTTGCGACTTAGACCCTGACAAAGATGCCTTTGAGAAACTTGTGAGGGAGCTTCGCAAACATAACCATAGCTTGCAACACCAAATATACGATTTGAGGTAGAAAATAATCAAGTATGTCGCAGGAGTGCCACATGCGACTTAGACCCTGACAAAGAAGCCCTTGAGAAACAGCTGAGGGAGCTTTGCAAACATAACCATAGCTTGCAATACCAAACATACGATTTGAGGTAGCAAATAATCAAGTATGTCGCAGGAGTGCCACATGCGACTTAGACCCTGACAAAGAAGCCCTTGAGAAACAGGTGTGAGAGCTTCGCAAACATAACCATAGCTTGCAATACCAAATATACGATTTGAGGTAGCAAATAATCAAGTATGTCGCAGGATTGCCACATGCGACTTAGACCCTGACAAAGAAGCCCTTGAGAAACAGGTGAGGGAGCTTCGCAAACAAACCATAGCTTGCAATACCAAATATACGATTTGAGGTAGCAAATAATCAAGTATGTCGCAGGAGTGCCACATGCGACTTAGACCCTGACAAAGAAGCCCTTGAGAAACAGGTGAGGAAGCTTCGCAAACATAACCATAGCTTGCAATACCAAATATAAGATTTGAGGTAGCAAATAATCAAGTATGTCGCAGGAGTGCCACATACGACTTAGACCCTGACAAAGAAGCCCTTGAGAAACAGGTGAGGGAGCTTCACAAACATAACCATAGCTTCCAATACCAAATATACGATTTGAGATAGCAAATAATCAAGTATGTCGCAGGAGTGCCACATGCGACTTAGACCCTGAAAAAGAAGCCCTTGAGAAACAGGTGAGGGAGCTTCGCAAATATAACCATAGCTTGTGTGATGACCCCCATAATGCGCAGGTCCACACGGGACGGAGAGGCAAAGAGACACCGTATGGCTCAGTTTAAACAAACAGGTATATTCAATAATTACACATGATTAAGGTTATACATCAGAGGCTGGGGCGTCCGAGCTTACGTGCCGACGACTTCATGGGGGCGATGGAGTGGCTCCGGAGTTGGGCTCGAGCGGTTGCTGGCAGAAGCTGCACGCCGTCGGGCTTCGGCGCTGAAGGCCCTCTTGGCGAACGATGTCGTCCTGAGCGTCTATGCAGTAATATTTCAATAGTCGTCCGTTTCTTCGAGGATGGTTCACAAACCCTTCCTCTAGTGTCGTTCGGCTTGGAAGATGAACCGGAGGCGAGCTTGTAGATGATGACAGCAGAGCATATTTTACAACATACATATGCAGAGAGTTAAACTGGAAAAAGCAGAACCGAATTTACAAAAGAACAAACTTTGCACTACTTTACTCATCGACCGGGCAGGTTAGTGCCTAAGTAGCATCACATTACATGCTAAGCATGGAGCCCCAGCTCAGACTGGACTGCATCCGTTTACATGCGCTTTTAAGCACTTGATTAACAAAGGACTAAGGGCGGTCATTTCCAGTGGCCCGCCCAAAGCATCAATTCTCCAATCCAAAATAACATGCGAGATGGGGACCACCCCTTGGGTTGGGCTTAGCCTCGAACCCAGAGTCTGTTAACAATACAAACTAAATAAACAACAAAAACGCCACCACTCTCTCTCAAGTGAGAGTATACACAGGCTCTCTCTTCGGAGCTAATTCACTAGCGCCTGTCTTTCCACATTCTTGGCGAGTACTGCCTGTCCGCCATGACAGGTGTCCGTCGCGGCCCTTCTGGGAAGCTGTGGGTGCCTTCCCGGCGATAGCCCACGACAAAGGGGGGGGGAGGGAAAGAATGTCGTCTTCGCGGTAGCGCATAGCGTCGGCTGTGGTACGGCGCGCTCTGGCCCGCTGACAGCTCCCTTGTCCTGGAATGTGCCCGGAAATTGGGGAGGATAAAGCCTGTTTCACCGCGGCGGCGGCGGCGGGTCCGGTTGTTCTGGTCGTCACTCAAAGAGCATGGCTGGGTAATTGATGATGCCGCTGTCACGGCGGCGGGTCCCTTCGTTCTGGTCGTCACTCAAAGTGCATGGCTGGGTAATTGATGATGCCGCTGTCATCTGGGTCTCCGTCTACGCCGCGCCGTGGAACGTGGAACCTCGCAGCACACAAGGAATGTCACACTCGCTCACCCTCCAGAAGAATGTTCTCCGAACATTTGAGTCCCTGCAGCTCCCCTTGCTTTCTGAATCGCCTCGCACAGTGCGTCCGACAAAACACTTTTCGCTGCACTCAACACCACTGCACAACACCAATGCCTCCGCTGTCATAACTGGCGTCTCCAGGGCCAGCACTGATCTTCTTTTACAGATAAACATGAAACTCAGCACCCAAGCCTCTCCTTTCTAGTCCAAACTGGACGAAATAAATTTACCACAGTTACAAAGGAGCTCCCACTTCTAGCACGATCACGGCACAGACAAAAATATAGATAACGAAAGGAAGTAGGGCAGGTTCTGCATGCGCTCCGCATGCTCTCCTGTGAAGGTGTTACTTAATGACAGAAAGGTTTAACTACCAACTCCGATAACTTAACACATAAGCACATAGCAATGTTATGAGCTGTGGCATTACACAATTCTAACCAGTTCAAAACTCCGCTCTGTTTACGCCATTAGTCCGACTTAGCTTTCCGATTTCGCAGCGGATATCGGCCTTCATGAGTCATACTAAGTAAGTCTGTGCCCCTTTGTCTGCTTTGGGACTCGCGAGGGCTCGTGGCAGGAGCCTCTCCTGGCGTTATCTGCGCGGCAACCTCGCGCGCTTCTTCTTCTAGCAATGCATGAAATAAATCCGGTGGCATTCTGGCCGTCACCTCTGGCGCCTGCCGAACAAATGCAGGAGAGGGCGTTTCTTGCTAACTATCTGCGCGCTCCGCTTCACTTCTGTCCCCATCGAAATCCGCGCTTTCCCTTTCCTCATTTCGTGAATACTGAACCGGTGCCGACTTGAGGCGATTTGCGTGTATCCTTATCAAGCGCCGGTTCACGTCTCGGACTCTGAAGTTTACCGGAGAAAGCTTCTCGACAACCTCGCACGGTCCTCTCCACTTCGTCTGGAACTTACGAGCTAGCCCAATCTGCCTTTGGCAGTTTTCAATGTACACGCTGTCCCCCACATTAAACGGCGCGTCTCTAGCACTGCGATCGTGCACCTCCTTCCTGCGCTTCGCCGCTTTCTTTAAGGCCTCCTTTGCGATGTCCCTCGCCACTTGCAAGCGCGATTCTAGCTCCACCTTATAGTCGTCCAGTGAAGCGTATGGGACACGACGGGGGCCCTCTGGCACTTCACTAGGCTGGTCCGGGTCTCGGCCGTAGAGAAGAAAGAATGGCGATTCGCCCGTGCTCTCGTGTGCTGCGGAATTGTAGGCAAACATTGCATACGGGAGCCACAAGTCCCAGTCCCGCTGGTCGCGCGAAACAAAATTCGACAGGAACCCGGCCACGGTTTGGTTCAGTCGCTCCACCGCGCCGTTGCAAGCCGGATGGTACGGTGTTGTCTGCTTCTTAGCGATCTTAAGCAGCTCGCAAACTCTCCTCATTAGCTGCGACACGAAGTTCGTTCCCCGATCTGTCAAGAGTTGCCTCGGGGGTCCATGTCGGAGCACGATCTGTTCGACAAATGCTCTTGCAACCGTGTCTGCCTTCTGATCTGGGAGTGCTACCGCTTCCGCGTATTTTGAAAGGTGATCGACAAATACTAAAATGTACTTGTTTCCGGAAGTGGTCGTGGGCAATGGGCCCATTATGTCCATACCTGTCCGCTCGAAGGGAGCCGAAACCTCAGAGAACGGCTGAATTGGAGCTGGTCTTCGTCCCTTGGGTGTTTTTCTTTCGAGACAGGAATGACACTTCGCACAGTAGTCTCTAACATCCTGTCGCATGCCACTCCAAAAGTACAAACGCTCCACACGCCTGCGTGTCTTCGCTACGCCAAAATGACCGGCGCATGGCGCATCGTGAAACGCGCGAAGAACCCTTTCTGTCCACGACCGAGGTATGACGACTCTCTCCCAAGCGGTTTTCTCTAATCTCCCTTTCCTGGTTGGCCTCGTGCGCCGACACAGGGTGCCGTCTTTGTCAATGAAATAACCTAGCTGTTCGGGGTGAGACGGTGCGCCCTCTAAGCTTTCTATTATTCGCTTCAGGTCAGGATCTTTGCACTGCTCTGTGCGTAATTCGGCGGGGTCGACTACGGGGACAAACTCATCTATAGCTGCCACGGCAGCTGTGCGGCTGAGTGCATCAGCATTCAGATGCGTCTTTCCTGACTTGTGCTCAACTTCAAAGCAGTATTCCTGCAGGTGTAGATTCCATCTAGCGAGTCGCGAGCTAGGGTCCCTGACACTCATCACCCATTTCAGAGGATGGCAGTCTGTGACTAGCTTGAATTTGCGGCCGTAAAGGTAGCATCTGAAGTGCTTTACTGCCCAGACAACGGCGAGGCACTCCCTTTCCGTAGCTCCGTACTTTTGCTCTGTGGGGCTCAGCTGTCGGCTAGCAAAAGCAACGGGATGTTCTTTGCCCTCGATAACCTGAGAGAGCACGGCACCAACTGCGAACTTTGACGCATCTGTGGCCATAACGAAGGGCAAATTAAAATCCGGGTGGCGCAACAGCGGTGCACTCATTAACTTCCTTTTCAGGGCCCCAAAAGCATTCTCCGCGTTTTCGTCCCAGCGAAAGGCGACATTTTTGGCTGTTAAGGCGGTGAGCGGCTTAGCGAGCTTGGCGAACTCCTCTATGTGCCTTCGGTAGTAACCGATCAGGCCGAGAAACTGCCGGACCTGGCGGGCGCTAGTCGGGGATGGAAAATCCGAGACACACCTTAGTTTCTCAGGGTCCGGTCGCACGCCGTCAGCTGAAACAACGTGCCCGAGGTATTTCACCTCGTTTTTGAGGAATTGGCACTTAGAGGGCTTCAGCTTGAGACCCGCTGCTCTTAGTCGCACCAAAACCTGCTCAATATCGCGCAAATGGTTATCAAAACTGTCACTGTATATGATAATGTCATCCATATACACGAAGCACAGCCTCCCCAGAAGACCTGCCAGGATAACATCAGTGGTTCTCTGCCAGACAGCAGGGCTGTTGGCCAGACCCATCGGCATTCTTTTCCATTCATAGTGCCCTGAGGGCGTGTTGAATGCCGTTTTCTCGGCATCTGCCGGATCCATTGGTATCTGCCAGAATCCCGCCGCCATGTCCACTACCGTGAAGTACCTGGCAGAGCCCAGCTGAGAAAGCGTCTCCTGTATATTGGGGATGGGGTATGGATCGATGCGAGTTACGGCATTTAGTTTGCGGTAGTCCACTACCAATCGATACGAGCCATCTGGCTTTTCCACCAATAGTGCTGGTGCTCCCCAGGGTGACTTTGAGTGTTCGACAATGCCGCGATCAATCAGGTCCTGCACCTGCCGCTCCATCTCCTCACGTTGGGAGTAAGGAATCCTGTACGCACGCTGGTAAACGGGCGATGAAGTGCCGGTTTCTATCCTGTGCTTTATAACGCCACAGCAGCCCAAATCCAGGTTGGACGCGGCGAATACCTCCGAGTAGTCGTTCAGCAAACCAGCCAGAGCCTCCCTCTCCCTGGATTTTACGTGAGAAAGATCGAACGACACCTTTGGAGCAGCCGAAGGACTAGCATGCTCTACAGTTGCGAGTACCGTATCGGTGGGCTCACGTTGCTCTATCGCAGAGGTGAAGAAAGCCAATGTTTTGTTCTTGGGAAGGCTCAGTGGCTGCTGGCTACAGTTAACCACCCGTAGCGGCACTCTGTGGGCGTCATTAACTGTCACGAGGCACGCGGCTGCCTTCAGGCCATTGCTGAGAGAGTCGACCGGCTCAAGCACTCCCACGGCGCCGCTCTCTACATCTGAAGGCACAAACGCGTACAAAATGTGCTCCGACCAAGGAAGGACGACCGCCTCCTCGACCAGCCGGACGGCAACCCGCGAATATACATTCTCCAATGATCCCACTGTTTGACGGGTGTCAATATCGGTAATGCGAATCTCAGCCCCTCTCCTGTTCAAAAACGGAACTTTTGAGCCGCCCGCATTAACCTCTTCCTTAGAGAATGAGACTACTACCTTCCCTTTTCTCAAAAAATCCTGCCCTAATATACCTGACACTCCGTTTGGCAGAGACACCGTGTCCGGGCATACGTAGCAGGGGTGCTCCAATGCAATTCCGCCGAGAGAGAAGTGTAACCGGTAGAGTCCACTTATGCCAAGAGGATCCCCCGTTATGCCTACAAATTTGGTTGCCATACCACCAGACGCTTCCAACACCTCGCGGTCCCCCTTCCTTCGAAGCGTGTTAAAACTGCTCTCCTTAAGCAATGTCACCTTTGACCCCGTATCTATCAGCAATTCCATGCAACAACCATTTAACTTGCAACGCACAACCGGGCATGCCTCGTCGGCCACACAAACTACCACCACCTCATCATCTACTGCTCCCTCCCCACGCTCCTCAGGCTGGGGAGGACTAACTAGTTTTTTGTCTCGGTATCTGGAGCCCCGCTGTAGGCTTGCTTAGGGCGTGTCTCGCCTGCTTCTCTTTGTGGCTCCCCACGGCGCACGTTTTGGCAGAACCTGGCGATGTGTCCGCGACCCTGGCAAGCGAAGCATACGATTTCTTCAAAATTTCGCATACCGCGCCTGTAGCTTTGTGGCGGTCTCCGGTTTCCAGCGAATGGGCGCTGTTGAGCGCGCGCTTCAACCTGGCATTCTACCTGCTGAGATAGCAGCTGTTCTAAGTGATCTAACCGCTCTGTCAAGAGAGCAACCTCAGGGTTGAGCACCGCTCTCTCTATGACGCGTACTCTCGCTGCGGCTGTCGTTAACGCCTCATTTTGTTCCTCATCCAATGCGGCCTCCATGGCTTGGTCGAAATTGCTCGGCTTGCGCGAGAGCACGAACCGGCGCACGGGGTCTTGCAGACCAGCCACGAACAAAGCGGTCATTTCCTCTTTAAGTAGATCCTCCGCGTATTTCTTCCTTAGCTGGTCTCCTTCCTCCTCCCTGCTTAACGTATCGCGTGCTAGGCGCTGAAGCCGCGACGCAAATGTTCGCACGTCCTCCCCTACCATCTGTCCGGCGTCACGGAACCTCTGTACCCGCACGTGACGTGGTTCAGTGTCGAAATGCTCAAACGCGAGCTTCTTAAATTCCGCAAATGATTTTGTGGATTTTACTTTTTCGTCTCGCCATGCAAAATCATGAGCAGCTCCTGCCATCTTACACCTCGCCATTCCCAGCATTTGAGAATCGGACCATCCCCCCATTTTCCCAATCTCTTCTAGCATGGAAAAGAAATCGCAGATTGGAACCCCTGTCTTATCTCCCGTAAACGTCGGAATGACGCTTCCTAATGCCAGCATGCTTGCTCTGAGCGAAGGCTGTGGAGTGAAAGCTCCCTCAGATACAGTCATTTTTTTTTCAAGCCCTCCAGTGCCTCAAGCCTCTCAAATGGGGGTAAAAGTCCCACAATCAGTCCCGTGATTCCCTTTTGATTAAAATTTTGAAGTCATGAATGTCACAGCATCCAGAGGACATTTGCTTTTGAGACCCCACTTCTGACACCAGTGTGATGACCCCCATAATGCGCAGGTCCACACGGGACGGAGAGGCAAAGAGACACCGTATGGCTCAGTTTAAACAAACAGGTATATTCAATAATTACACATGATTAAGGTTATACATCAGAGGCTGGGGCGTCCGAGCTTACGTGCCGACGACTTCATGGGGGCGATGGAGTGGCTCCGGAGTTGGGCTCGAGCGGTTGCTGGCAGAAGCTGCACGCCGTCGGGCTTCGGCGCTGAAGGCCCTCTTGGCGAACGATGTCGTCCTGAGCGTCTATGCAGTAGAATTTCAATAGTCGTCCGTTTCTTCGAGGATGGTTCACAAACCCTTCCTCTAGTGTCGTTCGGCTTGGAAGATGAACCGGAGGCGAGCTTGTAGATGATGACAGCAGAGCATATTTTACAACATACATATGCAGAGAGTTAAACTGGAAAAAGCAGAACCGAATTTACAAAAGAACAAACTTTGCACTACTTTACTCATCGACCGGGCAGGTTAGTGCCTAAGTAGCATCACATTACATGCTAAGCATGGAGCCCCAGCTCAGACTGGACTGCATCCGTTTACATGCGCTTTTAAGCACTTGATTAACAAAGGACTAAGGGCGGTCATTTCCAGTGGCCCGCCCAAAGCATCAATTCTCCAATCCAAAATAACATGCGAGATGGGGACCACCACTTGGGTTGGGCTTAGCCTCGAACCCAGAGACTGTTAACAATACAAACTAAATAAACAACAAAAACGCCACCACTCTCTCTCAAGTGAGAGTATACACAGGCTCTCTCTTCGGAGCTAATTCACTAGCGCCTGTCTTTCCACATTCTTGGCGAGTACTGCCTGTCCGCCATGACAGGTGTCCGTCGCGGCCCTTCTGGGAAGCTGTGGGTGCCTTCCCGGCGATAGCCCACGACAAAGGGGGGGGGGAGGGAAAGAATGTCGTCTTCGCGGTAGCGCATAGCGTCGGCTGTGGTACGGCGCGCTCTGGCCCGCTGACAGCTCCCTTGTCCTGGAATGTGCCCGGAAATTGGGGAGGATAAAGCCTGTTTCACCGCGGCGGCGGCGGCGGCGGGTCCGGTTGTTCTGGTCGTCACTCAAAGAGCATGGCTGGGAAATTGATGATGCCGCTGTCACGGCGGCGGGTCCCTATGTTCTGGTCGTCACTCAAAGTGCATGGCTGGGTAATTGATGATGCCGCTGTCATCTGGGTCTCCGTCTACGCCGCGCCGTGGAACGTGGAACCTCGCAGCACACAAGGAATGTCACACTTGCAATACCAAATATACGATTTGAGGTAGCAAATAATCAAGTATGTCGCAGGAGTACCACGTGCGACTTTGACCCCGACAAAGAAGCCCTTGAGAAACAAGTGAGGGAGCTTCGCAAATATAACCATAACTTGCAATACCAAATATACCATTTGATTTAGCAAATAATCAAGTATGTCGCAGGAGTGCCACATGCGACTTCGACCCTGACAAAGAAGCCCTTGAGAAACAGGTGAGGGAGCTTCGCAAACATAACCATAGCTTGTTATACCAAATGTACGAATTGAGGTAGCAAAAAGGCAAGTATGCCGAAGGAGTGCCACTTACGACTACGACCCTGACAAAGAAGCCCTGAGAAACAGGTGAGGGAGCTTCGCAAACATAACCATATCTTGCAATACCAAATATAAGATTTGAGGTAGCAAATAATCAAGTATGTTGCAGGAGTGCCACATGCGACTTAGACCCTGAAAAAGAAGCCCTTGAGAAACAGGTGAGGGAGCTTCGCAAACAAACCACAGGTTTTAATACCAAATATACGATTTGAGGTAGCAAATAATCAAGTATGTCGCAGGAGTGCCACATGCGACTTAGACCCTAACAAAGAAGCCCTTGAGAAACAGGTGAGGCAGCTTCGCAAATATAACCATAGCTTGCAATACCAAATATACGATTTGAGGTAGCAAATAATCAAGTATGTCGCAGGAGTGCCGCATGCGACTTAGACCCTGACAAAGAAGCCCCTGAGAAACAGGTGAGGGAGCTTCGCAAACATAACCATAGCTTGCTATACCAAATATAAGAAATGAGGTAGCAAAAAGGAAAGTATGCCGCAGGAGTGCCACATGCGACTTCGACACTGACAAAGGAGCCCTTGAGAAACAGGTGAGGGAGCTTCGGTAACAAACCATAGCTAGCAATAACAAATATACGATTTGAGGTAGCGAATAGGCAAGTATGCTGCAGGAGTGCCGCATGCGACTTCGACCCTTACAAAGAAGCCCTAGAGAAACAGGTGAGGGAGCTTCGCAAACATAACCATAGCTTGCTGTACCAAATATACAATTTGAGGTAGCAAATAATAAAGTATGCCGCAGGAGTGCCACATGCGACTTACACCCTGACAAAGAAGCCCTTGAGAAACAGGTGAGTGAGCTTCGCAAACATAACCATAGCTTGCTATAACAAATATACGATTTGAGGTAGCAAAAAGGCAAGTATGCCGCAGGAGTGCCACATACGACTACGACCCTGACAAAGAAGCCCTTGAGAAAGAGGTGAGGGAGCTTCGCAAAGAAAACCATAGCTTGTTTTACCAAATGTACGAATTGAGGTAGCAAAATGGCAAGTATGCCGCGGGAGTGCCACTTGCGACTTCGACCCTGACAAAGAAGCCCTTGAGAAACAGGTGATGGAGCTTCGCAAACATAACCATAGCCCGCTGTACCAAATATAAGAATTGAGGTAGCAAATTGGCAAGTATGCCGAAGGAGTGCCACATACGACTACGACCCTAACAAAGAAGCCCTTGAGAAACAGGTGAGGCAGCTTCGCAAATATAACCATAGCTTGCAAAACCAAATATACGATTTGAGGTAGCAAATAATCAAGTATGTCGCAGGAGTGCCACATGCGACTTAGACCCTGAGAAAGAAGCCCTTGAGAAACAGGTGAGGGAGCTTCGCAAACAAACCACAGCTTTTAATACCAAATATACGATTTGAGGTAGCAAATAATCAAGTATATCGCAGGAGTGCCACATGCGACTTAGACCTTGACAAAGAAGCCCTTGAGAAACAGGTGAGGGAGCTTCGCAAACAAACCATAGCTTGCTATTCCAAATATACGATTTGAGGTAGCAAATAATCAAGTATGTCGCAGGAGTGCCACATGCGACTTAGAGCCTGACAAAGAAGCCCTTGAGAAACAGGTGAGGGAGCTTCGCAAACATAACCATAGCTTGCAATACCATATATAAGATTTGAGGTAGCAAATAATAAAGTATGTCGCAGGAGTGCCACATACGACTTAGACCCTGACAAAGAAGCCCTTGAGAAACAGGTTAGGGAGCTTCACAAACATAACCATAGCTTGCAATACCAAATATACGATTTGAGATAGCAAATAATCAAGTATGTCGCAGGAGTGCCACATGCGACTTAGACCCTGAAAAAGAAGCCCTTGAGAAACAGGTGAGGGAGCTTCGCAAATATAACCATATCTTGCAATACCAAATAGACGATTTGAGGTAGCAAATAATCAAGTATGTCGCAGGAGTACCACATGTGACTTAGACCCTGACAAAGATGCCCTTGAGAAACAGGTGAGGGAGCTTCGCAAACATAACCATAGCTTGCAACACCAAATATACGATTTGAGGTAGAAAATAATCAAGTATGTCGCAGGAGTGCCACATGCGACTTAGACCCTGACAAAGAAGCCCTTGAGAAACAGGTGAGGGAGCTTTGCAAACATAACCATAGCTTGCAATACCAAACATACGATTTGAGGTAGCAAATAATCAAGTATGTCGCAGTAGTGCCACATGCGACTTAGACCCTGACAAGGAAGCCCTTGAGAAACAGGTGCGAGAGCTTCGCAAACATAACCATAGCTTGCAATACCAAATATACGATTTGAGGTAGCAAATAATCAAGTATGTCGCAGGAGTGCCACATGCGACTTAGAGCCTGACAAAGAAGCCCTTGAGAAACAGGTGAGGGAGCTTCGCAAACATAACCATAGCTTGCAATACCATATATAAGATTTGAGGTAGCAAATAATAAAGTATGTCGCAGGAGTGCCACATACGACTTAGACCCTGACAAAGAAGCCCTTGAGAAACAGGTTAGGGAGCTTCACAAACATAACCATAGCTTGCAATACCAAATATACGATTTGAGATAGCAAATAATCAAGTATGTCGCAGGAGTGCCACATGCGACTTAGACCCTGAAAAAGAAGCCCTTGAGAAACAGGTGAGGGAGCTTCGCAAATATAACCATAGCTTGCAATACCAAATATACGATTTGAGGTAGCAAATAATCAAGTATGTCGCAGGAGTACCACGTGCGACTTTGACCCCGACAAAGAAGCCCTTGAGAAACAAGTGAGGGAGCTTCGCAAATATAACCATAACTTGCAATACCAAATATACGATTTGATTTAGCAAATAATCGAGTATGTCGCAGGAGTACCACATGCGACTTCGACCCTGACGAAGAAGCCCTTGAGAAACAGGTGAGGGAGCTTCGCAAACATAACTATAGCTTGTTATACCAAATGTACGAATTGATGTAGCAAAAAGGCAAGTATGCCGAAGGAGTGCCACTTACGACTACGACCCTGACAAAGAAGCCCTGAGAAACAGGTGAGGGAGCTTCGCAAACATAACCATAGCTTGTAATACCAAATATACGATTTGAGGTAGCAAATAGGCAAGTATGCGGCACGAGTGCCACATACGACTACGACCCTGACAAAGAAGCCCTTGAGAAACAGGTGAGGGAGCTTCGCAAACATAACCATAGCTTGCTATACGAAATATACGAATTGAGGTAGCAAAAAGGCAAGTATGCCGCCGGAAATCCACATGTGACTTCGACCCTGACAATGAAGCCCTTTAGAAACAGGTGAGGGAGCTTCGCAAATATAACCATAGCTTGCAATACCAAATATACGATTTGAGGTAGCAAATAATCAAGTATGTCGCAGGAGTACCTCATGCGACATCGACCCCGACAAAGAAGCCCTTGAGAAACAGTTGAGGGAGCTTCGCAAACATAACCATAGCTCGCTATACCAAATATATGATTTGAGGTAGCAAATAGGCAAGTATTCCGCAGAAGTGCCACATGCGACTTCGACCCTGACAAAGAAGCCCTTGAGAATCAGGTGAGGGAGCTTCGCCAACATAACCATAGCTTGCTCTACCAAATATACAATTTGAGGTTGCAAATAATCAAGTATGCCGCAGGAGTGCCACATGCGACTTCGACCCTGACAAAGAAGCCTTTGAGAAACAGTTGAGTGAGCTTCGCAAACAAACCATATCTTGCAATACCAAATATACGATTTTAGGTAGCAAATAATCAAGTATGCCGCAGAAGTGCCACATGCGACTTCGACCCTGACA